>NC_029776.3:39430646-39435557 GCF_000817695.3 Arachis duranensis | reverse complement strand
GTCCTTTTTGGTCTCTGAATCAGATTTTTGCTCAGGTCCCTCAATTTCAGCCAGAAAATACCTGAAATCACAGAAAAACACACAAACTCATAGTAAAGTCCAGAAAAGTGAATTTTAACTAAAAACTAATAAAAATATACTAAAAACTAACTAGATCATACTAAAAACATACTAAAAACAATGCCAAAAAGTATACAAATTATCCGCTCATCACCTGCCCATTTATCTGTGGATGAAATGGAGTTGCCACTTTGTGGTTAATTCCATATCGGATTAGAGCATAGTCAAGCTGTTTATTGCAGAAATGAGTTCTTCCATCACTGATTAGTATTCTGGGGACTCCAAATCTGCTGAAGATGTGCTTCTAGAGGAACTTTAGCACTGACTTAGTATCATTAGTGGCTGTGGCAATTGCCTCTACCCATTTAGATACATAATCTATTGCCACCAGAATGTAAGTGTTTGAGTATGATGGTGGGAAAAGCCCTATGAAGTCAATACCCCATACATCAAACAACTCAATCTCTAAGATCCTTTGCTGAGGCATGGCATAACCGTGAAGTAGATTACCAGCTCTTTGGCAATTGTCACAGCTACATACAAACTATCGGGAGTCTCTATAGAGAGTAGGCCAGTAGAAACCACATTAGAGGACTCTTGTGGCTGTCCGCTCACTTCCAAAATGTCCTCCATATTGTGATCCATAGCAATGCCATAGGATCTTCTGTGCCTCTTCTCTGGGCACACACCTACGGATCATTCCGTCTGCACATCTCTTAAAGAGATATGGTTCATCCCACAAGTAGTACTTTGCATCAGTAATTAATTTTTTTGTTTGCTGCCTGTTGTACTCTTTGGGTATGAATCTTACCGCTTTATAGTTTACAATGTCTGCAAACCACGGTACTTCCTGAATGGCAAAGAGTTGCTCATCCGGGAAGGTTTCAGAGATCTCAGTAGAGGGGTGGGATGCCCCTTCTACTGGTTCTATTCGGGACAGGTGATCTGCTACTTGGTTCTCTGTCCCTTTTCTGTCTCTTATTTCTATATCAAACTCTTGCAGAAGCAACACCCATCTTATGTGCCTGGGTTTTGAATCTTGCTTTGTGAATAGATATTTAAGAGCAGCATGCTCAGTATACACAATCACTTTTGATCCTACTAAATAGGATCTAAACTTGTCAATGGCATAAACCACTGCAAGCAGCTCTTTTTCTGTGGTTGTGTAATTTTTCTGTGCGTCATTCAGAACACAGTTGGCAAAGTAAATGACATGCAGAAGCTTATTATGCCATTGTCCTAATACTGCACCGATAGCATGGTCATTGGCATCACACATTAGTTCAAATGGTAATGTCCAGTCTGGTGCAGAAATGACTGATGCTGTGACCAGCTTAGCTTCCAGATTTTCAAACGCTTGTAGACACTCTATGTCAAAGACAAAGGGTGTATTAGCAGCTAGCAGATTGCTTAGAGGTTTTGCAATTTTTGAAAAATCCTTTATAAACCTCCTATAGAATCCTGCATGCTCCAAAAAGCTTCTAATTGCCTTAACATTGGTAGGTGGTGGTAATTTTTTAATTACCTCTACCTTAGCTTGATCCACCTCTATTCCCTTGTTCGAAATTTTATGCCCAAGGACAATTCCTTCAGTCACCATAAAGTGACATTTTTTCCAGTTTAAAACTAGGTTAGTCTCTTGGAACCTTTTCAGAACAAGTGCTAGATGATCAAGACAGGAGCTGAATGAGTCTCAAAATACTGAGAAGTCATCCATGAAGACTTCCAAAAATTTTTCCACCATATCAGAGAAAATAGAGAGCATGCATCTCTGAAAGGTTGCAGGTGCATTGCACAGACCAAATGGCATCCTTTTGTAGGCAAATACTCCAGATGGACATGTGAATGCTATTTTCTCTTGATCCTGAGGATCTACTACAATTTGGTTATAACCTGAATAGCCATCCAAAAAGCAGTAATAGTCATGACCTGCTAACCTTTCTAGCATCTGGTCTATGAATGGTAAAGGAAAATGATCCTTTCTGTTGGCTGTATTGAGCCTTCTGTAGTCAATAAACATGCGCCACCCTGTGACTATTCTTGTAGGAACCAGTTCATTCTTTTCATTATGAACCACTGTCATGCCTCCCTTCTTGGGGACAACTTGGACAGGGCTCACCCAGGGGCTATTAGAAATAGGATAAATGATCCCAGCCTCTAGTAATTTAGTGACCTCTTTCTGCACCACCTCCTTCATGGCTGGATTCAGCTGCCGCTGTGGTTGAACCACTGGCTCGGCATCATCCTCTAATAGAATCTTGTGCATGCATCTGGCTGGGCTAATGCCCTTAAGATCACTTATGGACCACCCAAGAGCTATCTTGTGTGTCCTTAGCACCTGAATTAGTGCTTCCTCTTCCTGTGGATCTAAAACAGAGCTTATGATCACTGGAAAAGTGTCATCTTCTTCTAGAAATGCTTATTTCAGGGATGGTGGTAGTGGTTTGAGCTCGGGTTTAGGAGGCTTCTCCTCCTTATGAGAAGTTATCAGAGGTTCTTCTATTTTCTCTTATTCCTCCAAGTCAGGCTGAACATCTTTAAAGATATCTTCTAGCTCTGATTTGAGACTCTCAGTCATATTGATCTCATCCACCAGGGAGTCAATAATATCAATACTCATGCAATATCTTGAAGTGTCTGGATGCTGCATAGCTTTGACAGCATTCAACTTAAGCTAATCCTCATTGACTCTCAGGGTCACTTCCCCTTTTTGGACGTCAATGAGAGTTCGTCCAGTTGCTAGGAAAGGTCTTCCTAGAATGAGAGTTGCACTCTTGTGCTCCTCCCTTTCCAGCACTACAAAGTTAGTGAGAAAGGCGAATGGCCTAACCTAGACAATCATGTCCTCAATCACGCCTGATGGCATTTTAATAGAGCCATCAGTAAGTTGGAGACATATCCAGGTTGGTTTGACTTCTTCAGTCAAACAAAGTTTTCTGATAGTGGATACAGGTATCAAGTTGATACTTGCCCCTAGATCACATATAGCTGTCTTGGTATAAGTACCCACTAATGTGCATGGTATCATAAAGCTTCCGAGGTCCTTAAGCTTCTTTAGTAAGCTTTTAAGAATGACTGCACTGCATTCTTCAATGAAGAGAACTTTTTTAGTT
Source organism: Arachis duranensis (assembly GCF_000817695.3). Lineage (NCBI taxonomy): Eukaryota > Viridiplantae > Streptophyta > Magnoliopsida > Fabales > Fabaceae > Arachis > Arachis duranensis. The sequence goes on along the minus strand of NC_029776.3, from coordinate 39,432,384 downwards.
TCTCTCCAATCCTTCTTATGACTTAAGATCTCTTTCATGAACCTAGCATAAGAGGGTATTTGCTCAAGTGCCTCTGCAAATGGAATCTTTATTTCAAGAGTCCTGAGATAGTCTGCAAAGCGAGCAAATTGTTTATCCTGTTCTGCTTGGCGGAGTTTCTGAGGATAAGGCATCTTGGCTTTGTATTCTTCAACCTTAGTTGCTGCAGGTTTATTTCCTACAGAGGTGGTTGGAGAAGCCTTCTTAGAGGGGTTACTATTAGCACTTGCAGGTGTCTGATCCCTCATTGGCATTTGAACACCAGGATTGGGGGCTGGATGGGCGTTTAACGCTAGATTTCCCCCTTTTTTGGTGTTTGAACGCCAGAACTGGACATGGACTGGGGGTTTAACACCAGTTTCTCACCCTTTTCTGGCGATTGAACACCAGAAATGGGCATCCACTAAGCGTTTAACGCCAATTCTTTACCCTTTTCTGGCATTTGAACGCCAGAAGTATTCCTCTCTAGGCTCTTACTATCCTCAAAGGGATTTTGGGCAGTGGTTTGCTCATCCTCTGTCAATTGTTTCTTCCTTGTCTTTTTGTTGCCTTGAATTGAGACATTTAATGTCTTCCTACTCCTTAATTGAACAGCTTGGCATTCCTCTGTTATTTGTCTGGATAACTGCTGTTTTGTTTGATTCAATTGTTTCTCCAAACTTTGGTTAGCATCCTTGGTTTCTTGTAGCATTGCCTTAAATTTTGCTAGCTGTTTTGTTAGATAACATAATTGCTGATTGAATTCAGCAACTTGTTCTAGAGGACTAAGTTCAGTGGATACTGCCTTAGCTTCTTCTTTCATGGATGACTCACTACTTAAGTACAGATGCTGATTTCTAGCAACTGTATCTATAAGCTCTTGAGCTTCTTCAATTATTTTTCTCATGTGTATAGATCCACCTGCTGAGTGGTCTAGAGAAATTTGGGCTTTTTTGTAAGCCCATAGTAGAAGATGTCTAACTGCACCCACTCTGAAAATATTTCAGAGGGGCATTTCCTTAGCATCTCTCTGTACCTCTCCCAGGCATCATAAAGAGATTCATGATCATCTTGGTTAAAGCCTTGGATGTCCAGCCTTAGCTGTGTCATCCTTTTTGGAGGGAAATATTGATTCAAGAATTTGTCTGATAACTGTTTCCATGTTCTTATGCTGGCTTTGGGTTGGTTATTTAACCACCTCTTAGCCTAGTCTTTTACAGCAAATGGAAATAGCAATAAGCTGTAGACATCTGATGAGCGGATAATTTATACGCTTTTTGGCATTGTTTTTAGGTAGTTTTTAGTAAGTTCAAGCTACTTTTAGGGATGTTTTCATTAGTTTTTATGTTAAATTCACATTTCTGGACTTTACTATGAGTTTGTGTGTTTTTCTGTGATTTCAGGTAATTTCTGGCTAAAATTGAGGGACTTGAGCAAAACTCTGAAAAAAGGCTGACCAAAGGACTGCTGATGCTGTTGGAATCTGACCTCCCTGCACTCAAAATGGTTTTTTCTAGAGCTACAGAACTCCAAATGGCGCGCTCTCAATGGCGTTGGAAAGTAGGCATCCAGAGCTTTCCAGCAATATATAATAGTCCATACTTTATTCGGGAATTGACGACGTAACTTGGCGTTGAACGCCAAGTACATGCTGCTGTCTGGAGTTAAACGCCAGAAACACGTCACGACCCGGAGTTGAACGCCCAAAACACGTCATAAC
>NC_029776.3:39430352-39430586 GCF_000817695.3 Arachis duranensis | reverse complement strand
CATACACCAAGTGGGCCCCGGAAGTGGATTTATGCATCAATTACTTACTCATGTAAACCCTAGTAGCTAGTTTAGTATAAAAAAGACTTTTTACTAGTGTATTAGTCGTCTTTTGACCACGTTTAATCTTTGGTCTCAGTTTTGTTTTATTCTTCATCTTAGGAGGCCATTGAGCACGTTTTAGGGGGTTGGCCATTCGGCCATGCCTGAACCTTTCACTTTTGTATTTTCAAC
>NC_029776.3:39429714-39430243 GCF_000817695.3 Arachis duranensis | reverse complement strand
AATTACTATTACTTTCTATTCAATTCTCTTTTATTCTTATTCCAAGATATACGTTGCACTTCAACTTGATGAATGTGATGATTCGTGACACTCATCATCATTCTCACCTAAGAACGCGCGTGATTGACAACCACTTCCGTTCTACTCTAGGCCGGGCGCATATCTCTTAGATTCCCCAACAAAATCTTCGTGGTATAAGCTAGATAGATGGAGGCATTCATGGGGATCTGGAAAGTCTAACCTTGTCTGTGGTATTCCGAGTAGGATCCCAGGAATCTGGAAAGTCTAACCTTGTCCATGGTATTCCGAGTAGGATTCCGGTATTGAATGACTGTGACGAGCTTCAAACTCCTGAAGGCTGGGCGTGATGACAAAGGCAAAAGAATTAATGGATTCTACTCCAACCTGATTGAGAACCGACAGATGATTAGCCGTGCTGTGACAGAGCATTTGGACCATTTTCGCTAAGAGGATGGGATGTAGCTATCAACAAGGGTGATGCCTCCAGACGATTAGCCGTGCAGTGACA
>NC_029776.3:39428646-39429303 GCF_000817695.3 Arachis duranensis | reverse complement strand
CGAAAAAAATCAAATAAAATACAAAAAAAATTAGAAAATCATAAAAATCAAAAATATTTTGTGTTTCTTGTTTGAGTCTTGAGTCAATTTTTAAGTTTGGTGTCAATTGCATGCTTTAAAAAAAATTTCTTGCATTTTTCGAAAATTCCATGCATTCATAATGTTCTTCATGATCTTCAAGTTGTTCTTGACAAGTCTTCTTGGTTGATCTTCTTGATTTCTTGCTTTGTGTTGTTTGTTGTTCTTCATGTGCATTTTTCGTTTGTTAGAGTCCATGCATTAAAGATTTCTAAGTTTGGTGTCTTGCATGTTTTCTTTGCATCAAAAATTTTTCAAAAATATGTTCTTCATGTTCATCATGATCTTCAAAGTGTTCTTGGTGTTCATCTTGACATTCATAGTGTTCTTGCATGCATCATGTGTTTTGATCCAAAATTTTCATGTTTTGGGTCATGTTTATGTTTTTCTCTCTCATAATTAAAATATTCAAAAATCAAAAAAATATATTTTCCTTATTTTTCTCCAAATTTTCGAAAATTTGAGTTGACTTAGTCAAAAATTTTAAAAATTAGTTGTTTCTTACAAGTCAAGTCAAATTTTCAATTTTAAAAATCTTATCTTTTCAAAATCTTTTTTCAAAAAATTATATCTTTTTCA
>NC_029776.3:39427193-39428509 GCF_000817695.3 Arachis duranensis | reverse complement strand
CTAACAATTAATGTGATTGATTCAAAAATTTGAAGTTTGTTACTTTCTTGTTAAGAAAGGTTCAATCTTTAAGTTCTAGAATCTTATCTTGTAGTTTCTTGTTAGTGAAGTAAGTAATTTCAAATTTTTGAATCTTTTTATCTTTTATCTTATCTTTTTCAAAAATTTTATCTTTTTCAAAATTTGATTTCAAAATATCTTATCTAACTTATCTTCTTATCTTTTTAAATTTGATTTTAATATCTTTTTCAACTAACTCTTTGACTTTGTGTTTGTTTCTTATCTTTTTCAAAACCACCTAACCAATTTTTCCTCTCTAATTTTCGAAAATATCTCATCTCTTTTTCAAAAACTCTTTTTGTTTTAAATTTTAATTTTAATCTTATCTTATCTTTAATTTTCGAAAATTACTAATCCCTTTTTCAAAATTATTTTCGAAATTTCCCCTCTCTTTTCTTGTTCTATTTAATTATTTATTTACTAACACTTCTCTTCACCTCTCTCCATCTAAATATCCGAACCCATTCTTCTTTATTCTTCACTCTTTCTTCTTCTACTAACATAAAGGAATCTCTATACTGTGACATAGAGGATTCCTCTTCTTTTCTTGTTTTCTTCTCTTTCATATGAGCAGGAACAAGGAAAAAGTCACTCTTGTTGAAATTGATCCTGAACCTGAAAGGACTCTGAAGAGAAAATTAAGAGAAGCTAAGTTACAACAATCTAAAGGTAACCTTTCAGAAACATTAGAACAAGAGAAGGAGATGGCAGCTGAAAATAATAATAATGCAAGGAGAATGCTTGATGACTTCACAAAGCCAACATCCAAATTTAATGGAAGAAGCATCTCCATTCCTGCCATTGGAGCCCACAATTTTGAGCTGAAACCTCAGCTAGTTGCCTTAATGCAACAAAACTGCAAGTTTTATGGACTTCCATCTGAAGATCCTTACCAGTTTTTAAGTGAGTTCTTGCAGATTTGTGAGACTGTTAAGACGAATGGAGTTGATCCTGAAGTCTATAGACTCATGCTTTTCCCTTTTGCTGTAAGAGACAGAGCTAGAATATGGTTGGATTCACAACCCAAGGATAGCCTGGACTCCTGGGATAAGCTGGTCACTACCTTCTTAGATAAATTCTTTCCTCCTCAAAAGCTGAGCAAGCTGAGAGTGGATGTTCAGACCTTCAAGCAAAAAGATGGTGAATCCTCTATGAAGCTTGGGAAAGATACAAGCAGCTGACCAAAAGATGTCCATCTGACATGTTTTCAGAATGGACCATATTAGATATATTCTATTATGGTCTATCTGAATTTT
>NC_029776.3:39426637-39427074 GCF_000817695.3 Arachis duranensis | reverse complement strand
GCGGCTTCTGAAGAAGCTTATGATCCTGAGAACCCTGCCATGGCAGAGGTTAATTATATGGGTGAACCTTATGGAAACACCTATAACTCATCATGGAGAAATCATCCAAATTTCTCATGGAAGGATCAACAAAAGCCTCAACAAGGCTTTAACAATGGTGGACGCAACAGGCTGAGCAATAGCAAGCCTTTTCCATCATCTTCTCAGCAACAGACGGAGAATTCTGAACAAAACACTTCTAATTTAGCCAATCTAGTCTCTGATCTGTCAAAGGCCACTTTCAATTTCATGAGTGAAACAAGATCCTCCATCAGAAATCTGGAGGCACAAGTGGGCCAGCTGAGTAAGAAAGTCATTGAAACTCCTCCCAGTATTCTCCCAAGCAATATAGAAGAAAATCCAAAAGGAGAGTGCAAGGCCATTGATATAATCAACAC
>NC_029776.3:39426094-39426451 GCF_000817695.3 Arachis duranensis | reverse complement strand
TGCCATTCATGAGCTCTGAAGACTATTCTTCCTCTGAAGAGGATGAAGATATGACTGGAGAGCAAGTTGCTCAATATTTAGAAGCTATCATGAAGCTGAATGCCAAGTTGTTTGGTAATGAGATTTGGGAAAGTGAACCTCCCTTGCTCATTAGTAAACTGGATACCTGGATTCAACACATTTTACCTCAAAAGAAACAAGATCCTGGCAAGTTTTTGATACCTTGTACCATAGGTACCATGACCTTTGCAAAAGCTCTGTGTGATTTGGGGTCAGGGATAAATCTAATGCCACTCTCTGTAATGGAGAAGCTGGGGATCATTGAGGTACAACCTGCCTTGTTCTCATTACAATTGG
>NC_029776.3:39423937-39426021 GCF_000817695.3 Arachis duranensis | reverse complement strand
CTCTGTGACAAAAGAGAGTAAGCATGAAGAGCTTCTCTCAGTTCAGAGTCAAGAAGAGCCCCCACAGTCAAACTCTAAGTTTGGTGTTGGGACTATACAACATTGACCTGATCACCTTTGTGGCTCCATGAGAGCCGTTGTCAAGCTATTGACATTAAAGAAGCGCTTGTTGGGAGGCAACCCAATTTTATTTATCTAATTTTTATTTTATTGTTATTTTGTGTTTTATTAGGTACATGATCATGTGGAGTCACGAAAAAAATATAAAAATTAAAAACAGAATCAAAAACAGCAGAAGAAAAATCACACCCTGGAGCAAGCACAGACTGGCGTTCAACGCCAGTAAGAAGCATCTGGCTGGCGTTCAACGCCAGAATAGAGCATGAATCTGGCGCTGAAAGCCAGAAACAAGCAACATTCTGGTGTTTGAACGCCAGGAATGTGCCTAGAGAAAAAGCTGGCGCTGAACGCCAGCAACAAGCATGAAACTGGCGTTCAACGCCAGAAACATGTTACATGTGGGCGTTGAATGCCCAGAATGTGCACCACTTGGCGTTTAAACGCCAGAATGGTGTGCAAAGGCATTTTACATGCCTATTTGGTGCAGGGATGGAATTCCTTGACACCTTAGGATCTGTGGACCCCACAGGACACCTCAGGATCTGTGGACCCCACAGGATCCCCACCTACTATATTCCCACCTTACCTCCTAATCCTATTTAACTCTTCCCCATGTCACGCTTCCCAAAAACCCTTCTGTTTTCCATTAACCACTCACATCCATCCACTCTTCCCCAAACACCCCACCTACCTTCAACATTCAAAATCTCTTTCCCACCCATTCCCACCCATATAGCCGAATACACATATCCCTCCATCTTTTCCATATCTTCTTCTTATTCTTCATCTTTTCTTTCTTCTCTTGCTCGAGGACGAGCAATTTTCTAAGTTTGGTGTGGTTAAAGCATAGCTTTTTGTTTTTCCATAACCATTGATGGCACCTAAGGCCAGAGAAACCTTAAAAAAAAAGAAAAAAGAAAAAGAAGAAGAGAAAAAAAGGGAAGACAAAAGCTTCCACCTCTGAGTCATGGGAGATGGAAAAACTCATGTAAAGGATTTATAGCTCAGTGGTAGAACATTTGACTGCAAATCAAGAGATCCCTAAGATACCTCAGAGGATAAATTATCCTCCACACAATTATTGGGAGCAACTAAGGATAGGAGCACGAAAATTACTAGGAATCATTCAACAGAAGCAAGGAAGAGACATAGAGGAGCTCAAAGAGCACTATTGGTTCTTCAAGAAGGCGCCACCCTCACTAAGATGGACTAATTCCTTGTTCTTATTTCTCTATTTTTTTTATGCTTCATGTTTATTTATGTTTTGTGTCTCTACTTCATGATCATTAGTAGTTAGTAACTATGTCTTAAAGTTATGAATAAATTCCAGTAATCCTTCACCTCTCTTAAATGAAAAATGTTTTAATTCAAAAGAATAAGAAGTACATGAATTTCAAACTTATCCTTGAATTTAATTTAATTATATTGATGTGGTGACAATACTTTTTGTTTTCTGAATGAATGGTTGAACAGCGCATATTTTTGATCTTGCTATTTATGAATGTTAAAATTGTTGGCTCTTGAAAGAATGATGAACAAAGAGAAATGTTATTGATGATCTGAAAAATCATGAAATTGATTCTTGAAGCAAGAAAAAGCAGTGAAAAGTAAAAAGCTTGTGAAAAAAAAGAAAGAAAATGGCGAAAAAAATATATATAGAAAGAAAAAGAAAAAGGAAGAAGAAAAAGCCAATAGCCCTTAAAACCAAAAGGCAAGGGTAAAAAGGATTCAAGGCTTTGACCATCAATGGATAGGAGGGCCCAAGGAAATAAAATCCAGGCCTAAGCAGCTAAATCAAGCTGTCCCTAACCATGTGCTTGTGTCATGAAGGTCCAAGTGAAAAGCTTGAGACTGAGTGGTTAAAGTCGTGATCCAAAGCAAAAAGAGTGTGCTTAAGAGCCCTGGACACCTCTAACCGGGGACTCTAGCAAAACTGAGTCACAATCTGAAAAGGTTCACCCAGT
>NC_029776.3:39423170-39423907 GCF_000817695.3 Arachis duranensis | reverse complement strand
TGTGTCTGTGGCATTTATGTATCCGGTGGTAATACTGGAAAACAAAATGCTTAGGGCCATGGCCAAGACTCATAAGTAGCTCTGTTCAAGAATCAACATGCTTAACTAGGAAAGTCAATAACACTATCCAAAATTCTAAGTTCCTAGAGAAGCCAATCATTCTAAACTTCAAAGGAAAAAGTGAGATACCAAAACCGTTCAGATTCAAAAAGCTACAAGTCCCACTCATCTAATTGAAAGTAATATTCATTGATATTTTGAAATTTATAGTATATTCTCTTCTTTTTATCCTATTTGATTTTCATTTGCTTGGGGACAAACAACAATTTAAGTTTGGTGTTGTGATGAGCGGATAATTTATACGCTTTTTGGCATTGTTTTTAGGTAGTTTTTAGTAAGTTCAAGCTACTTTTAGGGATGTTTTTATTAGTTTTTATGTTAAATTCACATTTCTGGACTTTACTATGAGTTTTTGTGTTTTTCTATGATTTTAGGTAATTTCTGGCTGAAATTGAGGGACTTGAGCAAAACTCTGAAAAAAGGCTGACAAAAGGACTGCTGATGCTGTTGGAATCTGACCTCCCTGCACTCAAAATAGATTTTCTGGAGCTACAGAACTCCAAATGGCGCGCTCTTAACGGCGTTAGAAAGTCGACATTCAGAGCTTTCCAGCAATATATAATAGTCCATAATTTATTCGGGAATTGACGACGTAACTTGGCGTTGAACGCCAAGTG
>NC_029776.3:39415477-39422884 GCF_000817695.3 Arachis duranensis | reverse complement strand
TTCTTATTCCAAGATATACGTTGCACTTCAACTTGATGAATGTGATGATCTGTGACACTCATCATCATTCTCACCTAAGAACGCGCGTGATTGACAACCACTTCCGTTCTACTCTAGGCCGGGCGCATATCTCTTAGATTCCCCAACAGAATCTTCGTGGTATAAGCTAGATAGATGGCGGCATTCATGGGGATCCGGAAAGTCTAACCTTGTCTGTGGTATTCCGAGTAGGATCCCGGGAATCTGGAAAGTCTAACCTTGTCCATGGTATTCCGAGTAGGATTCCGGTATTGAATGACTGTGACGAGCTTCAAACTCCTGAAGGCTGGGCGTGATGACAAACGCAAAAGAATTAATGGATTCTACTCCAACCTGATTGAGAATCGACAGATGATTAGCCGTGCTGTGACAGAGCATTTGGACCATTTTCACTGAGAGGATGGGATGTAGCTATCAACAAGGGGTGATGCCTCCAGACGATTAGCCGTGCAGTGACAGCGCATAGGACCTTTTTCCCGAGAGGATTAAAAGTAGCCATTGATGATGGTGATGCCCTACATACATCTTGCCATGGAAAGGAGTAAGAACGATTGGATAAGAGCAATAAGAAAGTAGAGATTCGAAAGGATTCTAGCATCTCCACACGCTTATCTGAAATTCCCACTATTGATTTACATAAGTATTTCTATCCCTTTTTATTTTATTTATCTTTTAAATTATCTAATCCAATTACATTTGACCCTATGAATCCACTTAACTGAGATTTACAAGGTGACCATAGCTTGCTTCATACCAACAATCTCTGTGGGATCGACCCTTACTCACATAAGGTATTACTTGGATGACCCAGTACACTTGCTGGTTAAGTTGAACGGAGTTGTGTCTACACATAGTTGAAAAAGCAATGAATTTTACAAAATACAATAACAAAGGAATCACAATTTCGTCCACCAACATCCTGATCTACTTCTTTATCACGTACTGTGTCAGCAATTTGTAAGAATTGTGCCAGAAACTCAGTAGGCTCTTCCTGTGGAAGACCAGAATACTGGCAGTTTTACTGCACCATGATAATGAACTGAGGATTTAGCTCAAAAGTGTTAGCTCTTGTGGGGGGTATACAGATACTACTCCTATATGAAGCAGTAGTGGGGTTAGCATATGACCCCAGAGTCCTTCTGGACTGTTCATTTCCACTTAGGTCCATGATGGAGAAAGGGAGATGATGTGGATTGTTAAAAAAAATTATTCTTTTGTTCATTTATTTTTTTAAAAAAATACCGAAATAATAAAAAATGAAATTAAAGGAAATCAAAAACTAAAATAATTAATTAAAAAAATTTGAAAAATTTTGTAGAATATTTTCGAAAAATAGAGAGAGAAGGTAGTTAGGAAATTTAGAAAAAATATGATTTTAAAAATTTTGACCAGGTCAACACAAGGGATTCGAAATTTTATGAGAACTTAAAGAAAAAGATATTTTTTATTTTTGAATTTAATGTGGAGAGAGAAAAACAACAAAGTGACACCAAACTTGAAATTTTTAGATTAACACAATAGAAACAAACAGGAAAATTTTGAATGTCAAGATAAACACCAAGAACACTTTTTGAAAATTTTTAAGAAAATAAGAAAACAAAGGACACCAAACGTAAAAATTTTTATACTTGGAACACTAATAATTCGAAAATGGATAAGATAATAAGCAACAAAAGACACCAAACTTCGAATTTTTAGAAAACCAAACACAATTTTTTTCAAAAATTAAAAGGAAAAACACAAAGAGGACACCAAACTTAAAACATGAAACTAATCTCAAACAAAAGACTCAAATTTAGTGACTCTAAACCAGCAAAAATAAATTATTCCTAATCTAAGCAACAAGATGAACCGTCAGTTGTCCAAACTCGAACAATTTCCAGCAATGGTGCCAAAAACTTGGTACACGAAATCGTGTTACACAACTTCGTGCAGCTGACCAGCAAGTGCACTGGGTCGTCCAAGTAATACCTTACGTGAGTAAGGGTCGATCCCACAGAGATTGCCGGCTTGAAGCAAGCTATGGTTATCTTGTAACTCTTAGTTAGGAGATTAATGATAAAAATGATTTTTGTTTATGAAGAATGAATAACATGAAATAAAAATTACTTGTGATTCAGTAATGAGGAACAGGTTGAGGTTTTGGAGATGCCCTATCTTCTGAATCTCTAATTTCCTACTGTTGTCTTCTTCACGCACGCAAGGTTCCTTCCGAGGTGGGGCGCGAACACTTTATTCATCAACCTTTGGTAACTGGCCCATGTATTTTTTTAACCCAAATGGCATGACCACGTAGCAATAGTTTGACTTAGGTGTGATGAAAGATGTTTTCTCCTGATCTGATTTATACATCGGGATCTAATTGTAGCCCAAGTAAGCATCCATGAATGATAAGTAGTGATACCCTACGCTGGAGTCCACTAGGGCATCAATGTTGGGCAGAGGATATGGGACCTTTGGACATGCCTTGTTGAGGTCGGTATAGTCGATGCACATCCTCCACTTCCCATTTAGCTTTTTAACCAGCACCACCTTTGTCAACCAGGCTAGATACTTGACTTCTCTGATAAACCTTGTCTCTATCAAGGCTTGTACTTGTTCTTTACTACTTAAGCTCGTTCGGATCCGAGCTTTCCTCTCCTTTGTTGAACAGGTTGGGATCCCGGGTAGACAGCTAGTCTGTGTGACATGAGCTCGGATCTACCCCAGGCATGTCAGAGGCTTTCCAGGCGAAGAGGTCAGAGTTCCGTTGAAGGAGCTTTATCAATTCTTGCTTCAGATCTTTTGCTAGGTTAGCTCCTATGTTGGTGGTTTTTCCGACCTCTTGGCCAATCTGGACTTCTTCCGTTTTTCCTCCGGGTTGTGGTCGTAGTTCTTCTCTTACTCAGACTCTACCGAGTTCAGTTATGTTGACTTACATACCTTTACCCCTTAGGTTTAGGCTCTCATTGTAGCACTTCCTCACCCGCTTCTGGTCTCCCCTGATGGTGGCAATCCATTCCTGTGTTGGAAACTTCATGCAGAGGTGAGGGGTGAAAACAACCGCTTCCAATCGGTTTAACGTCGTTCGGCCTATCAGGGCATTATAAGCGGAGTCTACATCGACAACAATGAAGTCAATGCTTAAAGTCTTGGACTTCAAACTCCTTATAAAAGTTGTGTGTATGGAGATGATGCCTAGTGGCGTGATAGGAGCATCTCCTAACCCGAAAAGTGTATCAAGGTAGGCTTTTAGCTCCTTTTCATCTAGCCCTAACTTATCAAATGTCGGCTTGAATAATATGTCAGCTGAGCTCCCTTGATCCACTAGAGTTCTGTGCAAATGTGCATTAACGAGGATCATTGTAATTACCACCAGGTCGTCATGCCCGGGTATGATTCCTTGTCCATTCTCTTTGGGGAAAGAGATAGTTGAGAGATCAGGTCTGTCTCTCCCGAGTTGATAGACTTCTTTCAGATGTCTTTTTCAAGACGACTTGGTCAACCCTCCTCCAGCAAACCCTCCTAATATCATATGAATATGTCGCTCTGGAGTCTGCGAGGGAGGGCCTCTCCGTTCGTGGTCTTCGTCGTCTTTCTTTCTTTTTCCATAACTGTCCGACCTTTGCATGAGGTATCTATCTAGCCGACCTTCTCTGGCCAGCTTTTCTATCATATTTTTAAGGTCATAACAGTCATTTGTAGAGTGCCCATATAGTTTGTGATATTCATAGTATTCATTACGGCTTCCCCTTTTTTGTTCTTAATGGGAAGTGGGGGAGGAAGCTTTTCAGCATGACAGATTTTTCTGTAGACATCCACTAGGAAAACCCGTAGGGAGTATAGGTGTGGTATCTTCTAGGCTTCTCAAGTCCGACTTCTTCCTTTCTCTTGGGCTCTGTCTCCTTTTCCTTTGGCTGGTGGGGGTGCCCTAGTCACCAACTTGATTCTCATAACCTGCGTTTTCCTCCATATTAATGTACTTTTCAGCTCATTCTTGCATGTTGCTTAAAGAGGTCGGGTGTCTTTTTGAGATGGATTGAGAGAAGGGTCCTTCTCTGAGTCCATTGACAAGTCCCATTATTACTACCTCAGTAGACAAGTCTTGGATCTCTAAGCATGCTTTGTTGAACCTTTCCATGTAGTCTCTTAGGGGCTCTCTAACCTCCTGTTTTACTCCAAGTAGACTTGGGGCATGCTTGACCTTGTCTTTCTGAATTGAAAATCGTGTAAGAAACTTATGTGAGAGGTCATCAAAGCTGGTGACAAACCTAGGGGGAAGGCTATCAAACCACTTTATGGCCGCCTTCGTTAAGGTCGTCAGGAAGGCCTTGCAGTGAGTAGCGTTTGATGCGTTCGCTAAGTACATCTGACTTTTGAAGTTACTGAGGTGATGCTTCGAGTCAGTTGTCCCGTCATACAAGCTCATATCAGGGCTTTTGAAGTTCCTGGGAACTTTAGCCCTCATGATATCCTTAGTGAACGGGGCTTCTTCCCCCCAATGGGGTATCCTCCCGATTTGCACGAGAGTCCTTATTTCAGAGATTGGATTCCAGCTTTGAGAGCTTTTCTTCAAGCTTTTTTTATCGCTCAATCTCTTTCCTTAGACTCCTCACCGCTTCACGCTGTCGCTCCAACTCTTGCTCAAGTTACTCGAGTCGACCTTGGTTGCCATGTAGTAACTCATTGAGGTCGGTGGAATGAGATTGTCACTCCCTTTTGTGCTGGTAAACCTCAGAGGAGATTCTCTTCGATCCTTAGGCACCCGATGGGACTTCACCATGCGGTCTTTTTGTTCCTGGTAGAGGTATTATTGCTTGGTCGTTATTGACTACGTCTTGATACTCTTGATCGGACTCAGATGAAGTGTGTCCGTCTTCATGTTGCTCGTCCACCATTGTGCGTTAATCTCTGAGTCCTCGATAATGACGCCAATATTCTGGGGGTTACCTGAAACTGGATGGTGGGTGGGCTTATTTATGAAGCCCAAGCGTTCAAGGGAGGTGGTCTCCGACTTGTCCTGCGTCACGGAGCCACCGTCCGAGTTGTGTGTTTGAAAAGATGGGGCGTGGTACTTGCAAGACACTTCGATGTCTAAGTCAGCAAAGGGTTAAGCAGGTTTAAGTGTATTGGAACTTAGATTTATCTGAGGGTGTCAGTGTATTTATAGGTGGTGAACCAATAACCACCATTGAAATAGTTCCATTTCTGATGGTTGATAATCGTCCCTTTATCTTAGGGTTATTGAAATCTCTCTTCTAGAAGTGGATGAGAGATTCTAAAAAGCAGTTACTCACTTAGTTAAGTGTGAGCTGTTCTGTTTCAATCTGATCTGACATCTTAGAAGAGATCGGATATGGGAACAAGGCTGTCTTATTGGATTGGGCCTTTTAATTACATTGGGCCTGTCTTATATTTTTGATCAGGGTATGAACACTTACGATCTTTAAAATATTTTTTATTATGATTTATTGTGTGTTTGTTCATGCATAACTTTTATTTTCATATTTTTTATTATTATTTATTAAAAGTGGCAAAATAGGTAATCTATCCTTCTTGTCAATACCGGTCCAAAAAAAGGTGAAACATACTCCAAAGTAAAAAATATTTAAATGCTAGTATGCCTAATTTTAAAAAAAAAATAAATAAAGTTAATCTAAAAAAGTATGTAAAAATTTAATGTAATTTAAATTTAAATAAAAAAAGTCAAATTACAACACAAAAAATTTCACAATCTTTTTCTAAGTTTGAAATGTCAATACAATTGTCCGTAATAAAAATTTCAACTTAGTTTTTAAATAACTAATTTTAAATAATAACAATATTTACAATATAATACAAAGCAAGAATAAGAGTTATGTAATAAAAACAAAATAACCATAATTATTTTAAGAAATAAGTTAACTTACATATATGATTCATACACATACTCATCCACTCACACACACTAAAAATTGTTTTTTATATAATTTATGAGACAAATAGATTTGTCACTGATACACGACTTTAAAAATAAAGTGTATTTGGAAGAAATTTGAATTTTTTAATGTTTGAATTTTATTCTAGAAAGTAAAAAGTGTGATCTTTCATTATTTATTTTATAGTGAGACCAAAAATAAATATAAAAAAAAATTATTTAAAGATAAAAGATCACACTTTACTTTTTAAAGTAAAATTTAAATTTTAGATGATCCAAATCCGTTTAGAAAACATAATTATTAATTTTCGTATATATATTCTTATAGTATCACTCATTCGTTGAAAAAAAAAAAAAGGCTCTCTTGCCCAACGAGCCAACCCGTGTATTTTGCAGTGTGACTGTGTGAACTTGGCAGATTTTTTAAAAAATTAATTTTGTTTCCCTTATATGTGATATTTCTTTTCTAGCAAAAAAAGGTGTCGCACTTTAAACTTAAACTAAAGCAGCGAACTAAATATGCCTTGGAGTTAACGAAATTAATGTGGTTGTATGTTATATTGAAGTTCGCCAAAAAAAAAATTAATTCCGTGGAGAATCAGGGTGTCGCACTTTAAATTAGTTCCAATAAAAAATTTCATATGTACAAACACTAACAAGTTAGGAATAAAAATAGTAATTAGATAATATTTTTTGGACAACCTATAATAACTAAATTCTTATCATCTTCTTCAATTACATATAAAAAATAAGGCTCTTTTATTTAAATAAATTAAATAAATTTTAAAATTATTCAAATTTCTTAAAACAAATTTTGAAACGTGAATACCCTAATCCTAATAATATATAAATCGTACAAAAAAAAGGTAATTTATATAATATGTTAACCACTACACCTTAAGACGATTTATGCATAAATGGCTTTTGAGGAATAAAGCATAAATCGTTTCAAGGTAAAAATCTTTATCAATTATATGTAAATGGTCCTAAACTAAAAGGATTTACTGGTTTTAAGCAAAAGCACAAAATCTTACCACGATTTATTTGTAAGTTGTAACCCCAATATCTTACCACGATTTATGCATCAACTATAACCCCAACACCCTGCTACAATTTATGTTTGAGTAGCACATTCTAAGATCCAACTACAAGTTACTCACAACTCTTAATGTTGTACATAAGAACCTCCATTTTCATCCTATCTAAGCATTCAGTAATAAAATTGGAAAGGAAGAGAGCCTGTGCAGTAGTAGGAAAGAGGCATTGAGTGACTGCGTCTGGCATACAACAATAAGAAAAGCAGTATTTAAGAATATCAAATTAATAAAGACAATGTTAAAAGAGTACAAAAAATTATAATTAAAAAAATAATAAATTTTAATATGAAATTTTTAATACTTATTATTTTCATAATTTTTTTAATTATTTTTATTTATGCATATTTTTTATAAAAAAATTTTTTTGACTTTGTA
>NC_029776.3:39412684-39415357 GCF_000817695.3 Arachis duranensis | reverse complement strand
TAAGTCTCTGACCTTCACAAAACGTGGATAGATCAGTCCCTGACGGAGGCATTTGGACGGATCAGTCCCTGACGGAGGCTTTTGGTCGGAGGGACTGATCCGTTTAAGTTTTGTGAAAGTTAGGAACTTAAAAGTATTTTTTCAATGGTCAGAGACAAAAATGTCTGCGGGACAAAAGCTCAGGGTCCTACTTATCCTTTTATTTTTTATTTGACTTTGTATATTTTCACTGTATATTCTTGAATTAGTATGTACTTTACTTACTATTGTTATTTGTTTATAATATAAATTATTTATTTTATTAGAAAGATCAAATTAAATAAAAACAATACTAAAAGAGAATACTGAAATTAAATAAAATTAAAAATTTTTTAATATTAAAATATTAAGTAAGAGGCTAGGATTTAGAGTTCATTAAAAAAAATTAATATGAAATTTTTAATATTCATTAGTCATATAATTTTTTTTTAATTATTTTTATTTATACATATTTTTATAAAAAAATTAGAGAAAAGGACAAATAGGTCCTTAACTTTTTGCTCTGCAAATATTTTTGTCCCTAACTATTGAAAAATATTTCTAAGTCCCTGACCTTCACAAAACGTGGATAGATCAGTCCCTGACGGAGGCGTTTGGACGGATCAGTCCCTGACGGAGGCATTTGGATGGAGAGACTGATCCGTCTATATTTTGTGAAAGTCAGGGACTTAAAAGTATTTTTTCAATGGTTAGGGACAAAAATGTCTACGGGACAAAAGGTTAGGGACCTATTTATCCTTTTATTTTTTATTTGACTTTGTATATTTTCACTGTATATTCTTGAATTAGTATGTACTTTACTTACTATTGTTATTTGTTTATAATATAAATTATTTATTTTATTAGAAAGATCAAATTAAATAAAAACAATACTAAAAGAGAATACTGAAATTAAATAAAATTAAATTTTTTTAATATTAAAATATTAAGTGAGAGGTTAGGATTTAGAGTTCATTAAAAAAATTAATATGGAATTTTTAATATTCATTAGTCATATAATTTTTTTAATTGTTTTTATTTATACATATTTTTATAAAAAAATTAGAGAAAAGGACAAATAGGTCCTTAACTTTTTGCTCTGCAAATATTTTTGTCCCTAACTATTGAAAAATATTTTTAAGTCTCTGACCTTCACAAAACGTGGATAGATCAGTCCCTGACGGAGGCATTTGGACGGATCAGTCCCTGACGGAGGCTTTTGGTCGGAGGGACTGATCCGTTTAAGTTTTGTGAAAGTTAGGAACTTAAAAGTATTTTTTCAATGGTCAGAGACAAAAATGTCTGCGGGACAAAAGCTCAGGGTCCTACTTATCCTTTTATTTTTTATTTGACTTTGTATATTTTCACTGTATATTCTTGAATTAGTATGTACTTTACTTACTATTCTTATTTGTTTATAATATAAATTACTTATTTCATTAGAAATATTAAATTAAATAAAAAATACTAAATTTTAACACATAATTTAATATTTTTAAATTGAGAGCAAAAAAAATGTTGAAAAAATATAATTTTGATTAATATAAATTCATATATTTTTGAGTAATATAAATTTAAGTAAAACAAAAGCACATAGAATTTAAATTACTAAACAAAATTATGGGTTAAAATTTAGTTTTTTTTAATTATAATTTTTTAGTACACTGTTTTAATATTATTTTTATTTAATTTGATATTTTTAATGTCCCTTCCCCACTGTTGTACACCAGACGGTCACTCAATACCTCTTCTCCCACTACTGTGAGCTCTTTTCCTCCTTAACCTTATCGCTGAATGCTTAAATAGGATGAAAATAGAGGTTTTCAAACATAAATATTACAATTTATATATAAATCGTGGGAGGATTTATGTGTTATTTGTAATAGTCCAGATCACCCGCTAGCACGATATTGTCCGTTTTGCCACACAAGGCCTCACGGTTTTGTCTTTGACAATAGGGATGATAGCCAAAACCCCCACACTCACTCGTCAAAACGCATCATGCTAGGGAGAGGTATCCACACCCTTATAAGGCATGCTTCGTTCCCCTCCTCAACCGATGTGGGACTTTACAATCCACCCCTAAGGGGGCCCAGCGCCCTCACTGACACATCAATCCGGGATCCGGCTCTGATACCATTTATAACAGCCCAGACCACTCACTAGCACGATATTGTCTGCTTTGCCACACAAGGCATCACGGTTTTTCCTTTGACGATAGGGATGATAGGCGAAGCCCCCCACACTCACTCGTCAAAATGTGTCATGATATCCCAACAATACATAAGACTTATACAATCACTAAAAACACATTCATCACATTAATATCCATTTATAACAATTCCAAACTATAAAATTAATGTGATATTAATGGATATTAATCCACCAAAAAAGCTCAATTAATGAAACGCTGTATTTTGGGCACATACAATGCATTACCGTCGGATTTATCTGCCAGTAAATGATAAATTTTTCTTAAATTAGAATCATGCGCGCCTCTCCCCTAATTTTGAAAGACACATTCTCTCTCTAAAACTCCTTTCTCTTTCTCTCTCACTCTGCATTTCTTTCTACCAAACCACCTCCGGCAACAGCCTCTAAAGACCACATGGACTCCTTGCATCACATTGGTTGCTCTGTCGACTTTGTTTTTGT
>NC_029776.3:39389994-39412668 GCF_000817695.3 Arachis duranensis | reverse complement strand
AAAAAAAACCTAATGTAGCCTGCTTGTTCGCCGCCGTCGTCGCTACTGGTTGTCCGTGCTGCCACTACACCAGAAAAGTCCTTTGTGCCACCACTATCTCCGGATAACTATACCCTAAACTCTAATTTATGGTATATGTCTCTGTTCTTATTCTATTTTAATTTTATTCTATTTTTATTGGATTTTAGGATTTGTTCTTATTTTGTTCTTTTTTTATTCTTATTTAGATTTTAGGATATATTCTTGGTTCATTATTTTATTTTAATGTTGAAATTTCTGATTTTTAAATTCATTATTTTCTGTTCTGATTTATCTTTTGGTTTATTCTGAAATTAGTTTGTTCCTAATTTTTGTTATGATTTTTTTGTAAGTGACAAAAAGTGTGTTTTAATAAGATATTGATGAGATTTATATAATTATTTATTTAGTTTTAATTTGCCTATGTTTTAAATTAATATCCATGTCAGTTTAGTAGTGAAAGCTGATGCTCGTTGATGGCTAATTTGTGCATTAGAGCAGTGACAGCAGCTTTAGGTTTAATTTAATTCACTGAGTTAATTTTAGCTTGTTAATTTTTCGAATTAATTGTTGTCATATTGTTGAGTGTTGTTAATTTTCTAAGTTTTTTTTGTTTGAGTTAATTATTTTTTGATTTAATTAGTTGATTATTATTAATTGTCTGAGTTAATCTTAATTTGTTAATTTGTCTTATTATCGATTGTTGTTAATTTTCTGAGTTGGTTGTTGTCTTATTGTTCATTGTTGTAAATTTTTTGAGTTTATTGTTATTTGAGTTAATTGTTTACTGAGTTAAATTAGTTAATTATTGTTAATTCTCTGAGTTAATCTGAACTTGTTTATTTTATGAGTTAATTATTGACTTATGGTTATTGTTGTTAATTTTTTAAGTTAATTATTATCTGAGTTAATTATTTTTTGAATTAATTAGTATTGTATTTTATGACTTATAATTATTAAATTTAAATATTTAAAATTATATATTAAATTTTTAAATAATTTTTTTAAAAATATTAAAATCTAAGTTTACCATCGATAAATCTGACGATAAAAATTACCGATGGACGAATAAATTCGTTAGTAAACAATTACCAGCGAGGTTTATACTGTTGAATTTATTCCGATGGTATCCAACAAATTTTTTGTAGTGACTCTAATTTGAGTGATACACATGAGAAAAGTGTTGTCAGGTCATTATTAGGGTCCCAAACTAGAATCAATGAGAATTGAGGATGGTAATATTGATGATGAAGGAATCTCATATGATAAAAAGTATTTTTAAGATGCAAATTCCTGCTTTTAATAGAAGGAATGATGCTAAAGCTTATTTTGAATGAGAAAAAAAAAGGTAAAGTTGATCTTTGCATATTCCAACCTTTCAAAAAAAAAAAAGAAGGTTAGATTAGAAGGAAGCTAAAGTTTTAGACGATGCACATATTTGGTCGAATGAGTTAGGTAGATCTAAAATAAGGTATGAAAAATACCAATTTGTATTTAAGAGAAGATGAATAAAATCATGAGAAACTTGTTTATACTATCATCACACTATAAGGAGTTTTTGAAAATGTTTCGTAAGTTGAAATAAGGATCAAAATCTATAAAGGAGTACCACAAGGAGTTGTTGAATTTGATGGGTAAGATTAATGTTAAAAAGAATCCTAAGATTCTTAAGGGGCACAATTTTTTGTTTGATTAAAATAAGAAATTGCATATGAGGTTGAACATCACCGTTATGCAACAATGGAGAATTTACTCAATTTGGTTATTAAAATGGAGAGTAACAACACAACTTATGGCAACTTGACTTTTTTCGAACTTCAATTCTATGTGGGGTTCTAATGGAGCAAAGTCTAAGAATAAGACAAAATTTATAGTTGCAAATCTAAAGAAGAATCATATAAAATAACATAAAAAGAAAAATTTGTCTAATCCTATCTTTAATTCTTCTTCGAGGCTAATGGTGGAAGAATTTATTGAGTATGTTGAAAATAAAGATATGTAATTGGAAAAACTAAAGGTACAAAAGTTTTCAAAAGGATTCTTGGAATATGAGCAATTTAAGAAACATGTGAGTGTTTAAGTGAAAAGATTCAATGTTTGAATAAAAGAAAGAGTTTTAAGAGAAAGAAAGAGAACATTGAGAAAGAGAAATCAATGAGAGAAAAAAAAGACCGAAAATAATAAACATTCTTGTCAAAGAAATATAAAAAATGCTAGCTTAGATAAGAGTCAATTTGTGTCATTGAAGTCCAAAAAAAATTTTGTTTCTCATATTAAAACTAACCATAAATTACCTAGTGTTTCCATGACACTTTTTTAAAGTTTTGCAAATTTTATGATAAATTTTAAAGGCATTAATGTGGATAAAACAAAAAAGAAAAACAACAAATTTTATACTTTAGTAAGTAGTTATATAAAACAAATCTCTAAATACTTAACATATAACAAAGTGTTGTATATGTTGTTGTATTTGATAATTTAAAGGATCTTGAACAAGAGACATGAAATATAAAATGAGTTGTTTAATTATTTTTTGACTTTTTTACTTAAATAAATTAAACAAATTTTAAAATTATTCAAATCACCTAAAGCAAATTTTGAAACATGAATACCCTAATCTTAATAATATATAAATCGTGCCAGGGGATGTAGTTTATATAATATGTTAATCACTATATTCTAAGACGATTTATGCATAAATGACTTATGAGAAATAATGTAACAGCTCAAACCACCTGCTAGCATGATATTTTCTGCTTTGGCACACAAGGCTCACAGTTTTGTCTTTGACGATAGGGATGATAGCCAAAGCCCCCCACACTCACTCGTCAAAACGCGTCATGTTAGAGAGAGATATCCACACCTTATAAGGCATGCTTTGTTTCCCTCTCCAACCGATGTGGGACCTTACAATCCACCCCCCTAAGGGAGACCAGCGCCCTCACTGACACATCGATTCGGACTCCGCCTTTGATACCATCTGTAACAACCCAGACCACCCGCTATCACGATATTGTCCGCTTTGGCACACAAGGCCTGACGGTTTTGCCTTTGACTATAGAGATGATAGCCAAAACCCCCCACACTCACTCGTCAAAACACGTCATGCTAGGGAGAGGTATCCACACCCTTATAAGGCATGCTTCATTCCCCTCTCCAACCGATGTGGGACCTTACATCCACCCCCTAAGGGAGCCCAGCGCACTCGCTGGCACATCGATCCGGGTTCTGGTTCTGATACCATCTGTAACAGTCCAGACCACCCGCTAGCACGATATTGTCCGCTTTGGCACACAAGGCCTCATGACTTTGTCTTTGATGATAGGGATGATAGCCAAAATCCTCCACACTCACTCGTAAAAGCGCGTCATGCTAGGGAGAAGTATCCACACCCTTATAAGGCATGCTTCGTTCCCCTCCCCAACCGATGTGGGACCTTACACCAATAATTCCAATGATAATAGTCGCACTAATTTTTCATTTTCTCTTTAAATATTACCGAGGAAATTAGCGTCAAAAAATCGAATACAATAGTAACTTTTTTATCCGACGAATTTATTGTCAAATCTATCGATACATCTGCCGCTTACGTCTGACACTAAATCCGACGGTATTCAGCATTTTTCTTATAGTGAACACTCATGTTTGCTCTTAATTTATGTCTTTTTTCCTCTTTTGAACTCACCACTCTTGAATTGTTTTAAACAAATTACACTTTAAAAATAAAAAAAATAGAAACTAAATTAAAATAATCTTATTGATCAAAATTTTTAATTTGACAAAATAACTTAGATTATGTGACAATAAATATAAAATAAGGAGAGACACTTTTCTAAGTTTAAGAGAAACTAAAAAAAAAATCTAATCCCACTTGACACCTCATAGTGAATTGCAATAAATCAAAATATTTTTTATACTTGAAAATTAAAATCAACAACTTTGTTTTTGTTTTTTTTTTTAAGTAAGGAGAAGTAAGGAGCTCAACACACAAGGCGGAGCATTAAAGTAAACCATACAACACATGAACTCAGGTTGTAACACCGGATCACTCAGCGTGCATGACAACCCCTAGTCATCTTCGACAATGTCATCAACAACCAAATGGTTCACCTCCACGCCATTCATCATAGAATTCGAACGACCTGTTCAGAATTTCTTGCACACTCGATTCTTGGTTTTTGAAGATTCTACGATTCCTTTCTTGCCAGATTGTCCATATAACAGCAAAAAATTCAATGAACCACCGCTTCCTCTCATCCTTTCGCACTGAACCATTCGTCCAACTTAGAAAGTGCTCCTTCAAAGAACCTGGCATTGTCCAAAACCTCCCAAGAGCAAACAGCCACGCACTCCACACCTGCCAAGTGAGTTCACACCCAATAAACAAATGAAACACCAACTTTGTTTAATATATAACACCTCTCCTTCTCTTAGTTTTTTTTTTTTTTACTTTGCTTTTCATGAATAACATTTGATCACCACTTTTTTATTTTTCACGATTTTTTGTTTTATTTTTTAGTTTTTTCACTGAAGAAAATTGTAAAATAAATCTGCATAAACAAAAAATAAAACAAAAAAATTAGACAATAACCCTAGAATAGGTAGATAAATAAAAATTTACCAATGAATTGTATTTTTATATAAGCCATTCATTTATTCGATGCCATGTATTTTACAGTGCAACGTGAGTTCTTAGGTGGACGAGTTCATCCGTTTAAAATTTTATAAAAAAAATAATTTTTAATTATCTCTAGTAATATTTTATTTTCAATCAATACATAACATTTATTTATAATTAATAAAATAAAACATAATATAGTTTAATTATCCTTGTTGAATAAACTAGAATGTAATATCCATAATTGAAGGAAATTAACTCTAATTAATTATATTTAGAATTTTTAAAATTTTAGGTTGTTGCAATTATACCAACGTAAGACCATCGTGAATAAAATTATCTAATCTATCAACGCATTAATTTTACCAACAACTTAGAACCATTGATAATATTTGATGAAATTTACCAACGCCAGCTTTGCTGACAGTCATTTACTAACGACTTGGTCATCCATGAAATTAATTACCGATGACATGGCCGTCGGTACAATTGACGCTTCTTGTAGTGTTTGAGTTGGAATATAATAAAAGTATAATTTTTAATCGCAAGAGAATTCTAATTCCTACATTAAAATCCAAACTAAATTAGATTAAAATAAGTTTGATTTGCAGTTTCATTATAACTAAAGATTGAAATATCAAAATTATTTTTATCAAACAAATTTTAACTCTATTACAAGAAGACAAATAAAGAAACCACAAAGCTAAGATAAAATAGTAAAAATCACATAATTCATTTAATTAATGCAATTAGTTGTCCTAAAACTATAAGCATGCACACAGAAGACAACATGACACTTGTAATACCCTACTAAACAAAATCTTATGCTTAAGTCATAAAATTGAGGTGGCGAGATATTACGACCTCTAAAAGTAAAATATATATACGTATAATACTTGGAAATATATAACATATGAGGAGTCTTGAAGGATAGATAAATCAAATCGCAAAATAACAAGCTTTTAACTCAGCCTGCGAAACTAAGGTTGGCCGGAGAATATTTATATACATACATATAGAAATCCATAACCCAAAATACATAAAAGCAACCCTAGTTCTCCATAAACCTCCATGAGGTGCAAAAGTAAAACATATATACATAAGGAGAGCCTATACATATAGATATAGCAGAATATAACAAAAATATAAAGTCCCAAAAGCCCACTTCGTTGTAGAGAACTCTAGACGCCTAGCGAGATACCTCTTGACCTGCATTTGAAAAACAACAATATCGTATGGGATGAGAACCAGGGATTCTCAGTATGGTTAAGGTGCCCACATATATAATAAATAAGGTCCCAGAAAAGTTAGAGGCAATCCTAGAACTCCGAGTCTTCGACGCACTTGATTATAAAACTTAAAGATTTAAAGACGAAAGCCATAATCAGGGTGGTCCTCTAGGGTTCTCAAATTTAACCAAACTCTAACCAAAACCCCTCCAAAATTTATCTCCTTCCTCCAAAATTCTGCAGAACACCAATAGAGTCACACAGACAAACAAGACAGACAAAAACAAACACAAGTAGAATACAATTACAACAGGTAGCAAATTTAGCAAGTAAGCATAATAATCACATAGACGAGCCAAATTAATGCACAAGCAAACAAAGCAAATATATGCAGATGATTTATGTCTATCCTACTGGCCGTGAGCTCACATGTCGGTTGAAATGTCAAAACCCGACACATCCGGTAGCTAACCCGGATATAGTCTCTAGGTTGCGCATCCCCAAGAGAAACCTTAACAAAGGAGAGTGCCTTTCCACCTTCTCATGGAGGTATCACGAAGGAGAGTCCCTTTCCACATAGAAGGAGTGTGCCTTTCCACCATGCAACCAGAGAAGAATGTGGGAGAAATAATACGAAGGAGAGTGTCTTTCCACCTTTCCCACATCCACATCACGATAAGAGAGGGAATCCTCCGTCCTCAACTTGCTATCTGATAAGATTTTCAAGTTAACACGCAAGCGAGATCACACCCAGACCATGCCATCTTGGCCATTCCGGCCATACTTGTTTGTTGCCCATCTCAACATTTACCTCTCGATACAGTCACATCACAAATCAAATCTTATCATTCTCAACTCTGTCATTAACGATACATCATTGTCAATCTTCCACTTCCTCAACCATAATTTATCACTCCGAACGTTTTTTCACTTCCAAGTAACTCCCTTTTCATAGCTTAATCTCATCGCTACACTTAAAACTAATATTTAGGGTCTAAAAGAGTAAAAATAGAGGTTTAGAGGTTAAAAATCAGGTTTTAAAACATAAAATTCACTTTGCTGAAAACAGGGGCGTCACGTACGCACGCACCTTACTCGCGTAGGCAAGGGCTCATTTTACCTTGTTCGCTGATGCACCATTATTTCGTGGTACATCTTGTGCTTAATTGAGTGGATTTTATCCACTATTCTCACAGTTATTCATGTAAATCGCATGTTTTATATTTTCCTTCCTGATTTTGTGCTATTATTGAAAACATGCTTCTTTGGTCTTAATTTTTCTATGTTTAATCCTCTCTTATTACCATTTGATGCCTTGATATGTGTGTTAAGTGTTTTCAGAGATCACAGGACAGGAATGTCTTAGAGGATGGAAAGGAAGCATGCAAAAGTTGAAGGAATACAAGAAGCTGAAGGAACTGCAAAGCTGTTAACTCTGACCTCTTCGCACTCAAACGATCATAACTTGAGCTGCAGAGGTCCAAATGAGGCGGTTCCAGTTGTGTTGGAAAGCTAATGTCTGAGGCTTCGAAATGATATATAACTTGCTATAGTGGCCATGTAGATAAGCAATGCGCACGCGCACTTGATGCGCACGCGCACTTGATGCGCACGCGCACATTGGCGAAAAGTCCATCAGCGCGCACGCGCACCTGGAGCGTACGCGCGACATACGCGACGTACTGCGACTGCAGAAATTGCTGGGGGCAATTTCTGGGCTATTTTTGACCCAGTTTTTGGCCCAGAAAACACAGATTAGAGGCTACAGAATGGGGAAATCCATTCATTCATCACACAACTTCTCATTCACACAATTTAGGTATTAGATGTAGGTTCTAGAGAGAGAGAGGCTCTCTCTTCTCTCTAGATTTTAGGATTTAGCATTTCTCTTCTACTCTTATTGATTACTCATTGTTACTACTTTAATTTATGAATTCTTATGTTATATTTTGATTTCTCTTATTAATGCAATTTTAGGTATTTCATGTTTATTGTTTATTTCTCCATTTGTTGTTATTGAATCTCTTGGCTTTGGTTGAGTAATTGGTGACTCTTGAGTTATCAAACTCCTTTGTGATTGATAATTGAGCTTGCTAATTTATTTGAATTCCAATAACTCTAGTCTTTTCTTGAGAGTTGATTAGGACTTGATGAATCAAATTGATTTGTCCACTTGACATACCTTCATAGTTAGAGGTTGATCAAGTGGGAGCAATGAACAATTCTCATTACAATTGATAAGGATAACTAGGATAGGACATCCAGTTCTCATACCTTGCCAAGAGCTTTTCTAGTTATTAGTCTACTTCTTTTACCATTTACTTTCCTTGCTCCTTATTTCAAAAACCCCAAAAACACACTTTTCCATAACCAATTATAAGCACACTTCCCTGCAATTTCTTGAGAGATGACCCGAGGTTTGAATACTTCGATTTATTTTTATTGGGTTTTGTTACTTGTGACAAATAATATTTTGTACGAAAGGATTCTTGTTGGTTTAGAAGCTATACTAGCAACGTAAATTTATTTGTGAATTTCTAGACCACACAAAAATCCGCTCGTCAAAATGGCACCGTTGCCAGGAAATTGCAAACGTGTGCCTTATTATTGGTTATTGTAAATATTTGTTTTTGCTTATTTATTTGTTTTTGTTTTTAATTTTTATTAGCTACTATGAATTCTCACCCCTATCGCTATAAGTTTGGTTCCAATGTTATTGTAGGGAATGGAAGCTATAATGAGAACATGCATCGAGGTTGGGACAGTCAAAGATGGAAGGAGCCACAAGGATTTAATCAACCCTCTTGGCAACAACCTCCACCAACATACTATGACCAAGAGCCCTTCCAAGAGACATACCAAGATAATGGCTATGGTGAACACCCTTTTGATTATCAACAACCACCACCATATGCCTATGGACCCCCTCCTCAACATAGCCCTCAACCCTACTCACAAGCTCCTTTTCACCATTCACCTTCATATGATCCTAACCCTTATCCACCATACCAACCACCATATGAACCATACATAGAACCACCACCTCAATATACACCATCTCCATATCCTTTTCAAGAGGAACCACCTCCATGTTATGAGCCTTTTCTCCCAACAAATGATCCCTCCTACCCACCCCAAACCTCCATGGAGAACGCACTTACCTCTCTCATTGGTCTCACCTCTAAACTCCAAACTCTTATATCCCGCATGGACCAATCCTCTACCTCCAACATTCAATCCTCAAGCTTCACTGCACCGCCACCCTTCGTGCAAGAATACCCATATCCATAAATCTAAGAGCAACATGATCCTAATGATGCTATTGACATGGAACCAGAGAGAAGGGATCGTCTTAAGGACACAATGGATCAGTTACACGCAGCCTTATTTTCAGGGGAGCAATAGGAGGCCCAAAATGTGGAGGTAGGAGAGACCCTTGAAGATAAAGTAATAGTTGAAGGGAGTTGTCATAGAAAGGAAATCATCAAGGAAGAGTACGCTTTTATGCCAAAACAACTGAACAAAGCCGCAATAGTTAAAGAGGAAGTGGTTGAAGACTTAGGAGATGCGGAACCTCCATGGAAAGGTCCAGTCATAGAGCCTCCTTCCAAGACATTTGAAATTAATGCTGAGGCGGGTGTACAACCTCAAAGGCATATCATGGTTGAAGATTTTGAAGAGGTTAATTAAGAGATGGAGATTAATGAAAAAGAAGCACAACCCCCCATGCCCTTGGTAAGCAATGAAGAAGAGAATGAATTAGAAGAAAGCTACCAAGAGGAAGAGGCCGAAATTGAAGAAGCTCGCAAAGAGGTGGAAGTTGTCAAGGAAGAAAACAAAGGAGTAGAGCATGCAAGATCATTAGAAACACCTCCCTCAAAGCCGTTACCACCCAACACAACATTCAAGTGGGTAAAATTCTTATCCTTAACCTCTACTTTCCCACTTGAATATGGTTTACCGGAAACGGATGGTCAACTTAGAGCTCTTTTTGGCATTAAGAGTAAGAGGAAGATGGTTAGTGGTAAGAGTTATCCTGCAAAGTTCAATATGGTTGCATGCTCCAAGTTGAAATGCAAAGGTTGGTGTAGAACTCGATTGAATGAGTCTAGGAAGTTGTTTGGCCGCTTCAGTGAGAATTCAGATTGCCTGCCACCCGGTTGGAACAACGGTGATCAACACAAAGATGGGTGCAAAAGCAAGGTTTGGGACCCCGGAATTCATTTTAGCAATCAACACTCTTGGGGCCTTGTCACTTGCTTTAACTTACTTGAAGGCTGTATGCGCCTAATTTGGGATTCCGGAGGCTATGGAAATTATAAACATTGGTGGGAATTTCTGGATGAGTTCAAGCACAAGCTACCATGACAAGGAGCTCACCACATGTCCAACTTAAGGACTTTAACTAAAAGTGCTAGGTGGGAGCAACGTGGCATAAATTGGCCGATTAAGAATTTATAGAGAAAACAGCGTTGCAAATACAGTTCTCAACCGACTAAAATCCGCTTATCAATTTAGAAGGGGTTGTCACAAAATTTAGAAATAAAATACTAGGAGTATGAACCCCAGGTCGTCTCCTAACGAGTTACAGAAAGAGTGCTATTTTATTAATCAGAGGTTTTCCAAGAAATTTTTGAGTTTGAGAAACAGAGAAATAAATAATAGTAAATTCAGATAAAAGCCTTGACCGGGAGAATATTAAATAGAAATTCTATCCCTGTTGAACTTTCCCAAGTGTAATAATAAAAGGGTTGTTATCCTACTTAGTTATCCCTTATATAATAAGGAAAAGTCAAGTAACTCTCAAACTAATCCTATCGCTTGCGTCCTAATCCTTTCCTAAGAAAGGATTAGAGTCAAAGATAGGAGAATTAGCCAACAACTTTCAATTAATATTAACACTTGAGTATTCCAACTCAAGGTTTTTCTTTTAATCAGCTCCCAATTAAGTTAGAGAACTAATTCATTATCATGAATATAACTTTCACAGAATTAAGAGAGGAATAAAAGGAAGACATGATAATTAATAACCAAAAATCAATTAAAAGTAAAAATGGTTCTTTGCATTAATAAATTCCAAAATCATGAACATACTTATCTAAATAGAGTTAATAGGCAATTAAAGAGTAAAGGAATAGAGAAACAAACTAGAATGATGAAGCTCCAACAGAGGTAATGAATCTTCTCAATATCCAAAGCAAAGCACTAAAACTTTAAAACTATCAATGTGAAGAAAACCTAGAGGAAGGAGTAGAATTCTCTCTCGATTCAAAAACTAAACTAAAAACTATGCAGAATGAGAATGTGTCTTGAGTCTCTGCTGTTTCCTGACTCTAGTCTGTGTTTCTGGATTGAAAATTGGATCTAAAACTTGCCCAAAATTGCCCACAGCATTTTCCTGCAACTGCTGTACGTCGCGCATATCACGCGTGCGTGCCAGGTGCACGTGCACGTCAATTGTGCTTTTTGCTTGTTGCGCGTTCGCGCCAGGTACGCGTTGATGAGCGGATATTTTATACGCTTTTTGGTAGTATTTTCATATAGTTTTTAGCATGTTTTATTCACTTTTTGTTATGTTTTTATTAATTTTTATTCAAAAATCAAATTTCTGGACTTCACTATGGGTTTGTGTGATTTTCTGTAATTTCAGGTATTTTAATGTATAATAGTCCATACTTTGCCCGAGATTTGATGGCCCAAACTGGCGTTAAACGCCAGCCAGAAACCCTTTTCTGGCGTAAAACTCCAGAACTGGCACCAAAACTCGAGTTAAATGCCCAAACTGGTACCAAAGCTGGCGTTTAACTCCAAGAATGGCCTATGCACATGAAAGCTTCAAAGCTTAGCCTAAACACTCACCAAGTGGACCCCGGAAGTGGATTTCTACACTATCTGCACTTAGTTACTCATTTTCTGTAAACCTAGGTTACTAGCTTACTATAAAAACTACTTTTAGAGATTCATTTAGAGACTTATGACATTTTTCAAATTTCATATTGTATTTTCCACGGCATGAGTCTCTAAACCCCATAGGTGGGGGTGAGGAGCTCTGCTGTGTCTCAATGGATTAATGCAATTACTACTGTTTTCTATTCAATCACGCTTGCTTCCGTTCTAAGATACTCATTCATACTTCAATATGAAGGATGTGATGATCCGTGACAATCATCATCATTCTTAACCCTATGAATGCGTGCGTGACAACCACTTCCATTCTATCTGAGCTCAAGGTAGTCATTGAGCAACAGCCTGAGTGCGTATCTCTTGGGTCTCTGATTCATGGAATTGATTTACCTCTCTTGACAACAGAGCACTCAAATCCGTGAGATCAGAACCTTTGTGGTAGTGGCTAGAACCAATGGGCAGCATTCCTGAGATCCGGAAAGTCTAAACCTTGTCTGTGGTATTTTGAGTAGGGTCTGGAAAGGGATGATTGAGACGAGCTTCAAACTCACAAATGTTGGGCGTAGTGACAGTGCGCAAAAGGATAAATGTATCCTATTCCGACACAAGTGAGAACCGACAGATGATTAGCCGTGCGGAAACACACCTGGACCATTTTCACTGAGAGGACGGATGGTAGCCATTGACAACGTGATCCACCAACATATAGCTTGCCAGAGAAGGAGCCTTGCGCGTTTGGAAGAAGAAAACAGTCGAAAAGCAAAGATTCAAAAGACAGAGCATCTCCGAAACTTCAACCTATTCTCCATTACAGAATAACAAGTATTATTCATTCCATGCTCTTTTACTTTTTGCAAACAAAATCCTTTTTATCATTAATCTCCTGACTAAGAGTTTCAAGATAACCATAGCTTACTGCAAGCCGGCAATCTCCGTGGGATCGACCCTTACTCGCGTAAGGTTTATTACTTGGACGACCCAGTGCAGTTGCTGGTTAATTATACGAGTTGTGAAAAGTGTGATTCACAATTCCGTGCACCAAGTTTTTGGTGCCGTTGCCGGGGATCATTCAAATTTGGACAACTGACGGTTTATCTTGTTGCTTAGATTAGGAATAAATTATTTTTGTTGGTTTAGAGTTTTCTGTTTGAGTCTAGTTTCATGTTTTAAGTTTGGTGTCCATTGCATGTTTTTATTATTCTTCATATTTTCGAATTTTTGTGCCCTTGTTTGATCTTCAGTTTTTCTTGGTCTGTGTCTTTCCTTGTTTTTCTTGTGCATTTTCGATTTATTAGTGTCCAAGGTATAAAAATTTTTAAGTTTAGTGTCCTTTATGTTTTTGTTTTCTTAAAAATTTTCAAAATTTGTTCTTGGTGTTCATCTTGATCTTCAAAGTGTTCTTGGTGTTCATCTTGACATTCAAAGTTTTCTTGTTTGTTTTCTTTGTTTTGATCCAAAAATTTTTGTGTCTTGAGTCATTTTGTTATTTTTCTCTTTCTTCATTAAAATTCAAAAAATAAAAAATATCTTTTCCTCTAATTGCTCATAATTTTCGAAATCTTTGGGTTGACTTAGTCAAAAAATTTTAAAATTTAGTTGTTTCTTGTTAGTCAAGTCAAAATTTCAATTTTAAAATTTTTTATCTTTTTTAAAATATTTTTCAAAATAAATTCTTTTTCAAATTTCTTTTTATATTTTTCGAAAATCTTTTATAAAATTTTTCAAAATCCTTTTTCTTTTTTTATCTTCGAATTGCTTATCCCTTTTTGTAGTTTGATGGAAAAATTTTAAGTTTGGTGTTTTCTTGTTAAGAAAATTTCAATCTTTAAAATTTTAAATCATATCTTTTTCAAATCTTTTTCTTTTATTCTCTTACAAGTGTTGATCTTCAAGTATCTTTAGTTCTAGGACACATCTTTTTCAAAACTACCTAACCACTTTTTCTCTCCTCTTAATTTTCGAAACTTCCATTTAATTTTTCATTTATTTTATTTTATTTTATTTTATTTTTTTAACTTCGGTATTCAATTTTTTTTTAAAATACTTATTGTTCATTTATAATTCACATCATCTCCCTTTCTCCATCATGGACCTAAGTGAAAATGAACAGTCTAGAAGGACTCTGGGGTCATATGCAAACCCCACTACTGCCTCATATGGAAGTAGTATCTGTATACCCTCCATCAGAGCCAGCAGTTTTGAATTAAATCTTCAGCTCATTTTCATGGTGTAGCGAAATTGCCAGTATTTCGGTCTTCCACAGGAAGAACCTACTGAGTTTCTGGCACAGTTTTTACAAATTGCTAGCACATTACGTGATAAGCAAGTGGATCAAGATGTCTATAGATTATTGCTGTTTTCATTTACTGTAAAAGACCAAGCTAAGAGGTGGTTAAATAACCAACCCAAGGCCAACATAAGAACATGAAAATAGCTATCAAACAAATTCCTGAATCAATATTTTCCCCCAAAGAGGATGACATAGCTAAGGCTGGATATCCAAGGCTTTAAACAAGAGGATAATGAATCTCTTTATGATGCCTGGGATAGGTACAGAGAGATGCTAAGGAAATACCCCTCTGAAATGTTTTCAGAAAGGGTGCAGTTAGACATCTTTTACTATGGGCTTACAGCAAAGGCCCAGATATCTCTAGACCACTCAGCTGGAGGATCTATACACATGAGAAAGACAATTGAGGAGGCCCAATAGCTCATTGATATAGTTGCTAGAAATCAGCATCTGTACTTAAGTAGTGAGTCCTCCATGAAAGAAGAGGCTAAAGCAGTATCCACTGAACTTAGTCCTCCAGAATAAGTTGCTGAACTCAATCAGCAATTACTTGCTCTAACAAAATAGTTAGCAGAATTTAAAGAGATGCTTCAAGACACTCAAAATGCTAACAAGAATATGGAAGCACAATTGTATTAGACAATACAGCAATTATTTAAATAAATAACAGAAGAGTGCCAATCTGTTCATTTGAGGAGTGGAAAGACATTGAATGCCTCAACTTAAAGCAGCAGGAAGCCAAGAAAGGAACAACTGACAGAGGATGACCAAGCCACTGCTCAAAATCCCTTTGAGGATAGTAAGAGCCCAGAAAGGAATGATTCTGGCATTCAAACACCAGAAAAGGGTGCAAAATTTGCGTTAAACGCCCAGTAGACGGCCAATTCTGGCGTCCAAATGCCAGAAAAGGGTGGAAAATTGGTGTTAAACGCCCATCCAGCCCCCAATCCTGGCGTTCAAATGCCAATAAGGGATCAGACATCTGCAGGTGCTAATAACAACCCCCTTAAGCAGGCTTCTCCAACCACCTCTGTAGGAAATAAACCTGCAGCAACCAAAGTTGAAGAATATAAAGCCAAGATGCCTTATCCTCAAAAACTTCACCAAGCGGAACATGATAAACAATTTTCCCACTTTGCAGACTATCTCAGGACTCTTGAAATAAAGATTCCGTTTGCAAAGGCACTTGAGCAAATACCCTCTTATGCTAAGTTCATGAAAGAGATCTTAAGTCATAAGAAGGATTGTAGAGAAACTAAAAAAGTTTTCCTCACTGAAGAATACAGTGCAGTCATTCTGAAAAGCTTACCAGAGAAGCTTAAAGATCCTGGAAGCTTTATGATACCATGCACATTGGAGGGTGCTTGTACCAAGACAGCTCTATGTGATCTTGGGGCAAGTATCAACCTGATACCTGCATCCACTATCAGAAAGCTTGGTTTAACTGAAGAAGTCAAACCAACCCGAATATGTCTCCAACTTGTTGATGGCTCCATTAAAATGCCATCAGGCATAATTGAGGACATGATTGTCAAGGTTGGGCCATTTGCCTTTCCTACTGACTTTGTAGTGCTGGAAATGGAGGAGCACAAGAGTGCAACACTCATTCTAGGAAGACCTTTCCTGGCAACTGGACGAACCCTCATTGATGTCCAAAAAGGGGAGGTGACCCTGAGAGTCAATGAGGATGAGTTTAAGTTGAAAGCTTTCAAAGCTATGCAGCATCCAGACACCCCAAACAACTGCATGGGCATTGACATTATTGACTCCCTGGTGGAAGAGGTCAATATGGTTGAGAGTCTTGAATCAGAGCTAGATGACATTTTTAAAGATGTCCAGCCTGATCTGGAAGAACCAGAGAAAACAAAAGAACCTCTGATAACTCCTCAGAAAGAGGATAAGCCTCCTAAACTAAACTCAAACCACTACCACCATCCCTAAAATATGCATTTTTGGGAGAGAATGACACTTTTCCCATGATCATAAGCTCTGCTTTAGAGCCACAGGAAGAGAAAGCACTAATTCAGGTGCTAAGGGCACACAAGACAGCTCTTGGGTGGTCCATAAGTGATCTTAAGGACATTAGCCCCACCAGATGCATGCACAAGATCCTATTGGAGGATAACACTAAGCCAGTGGTTCAACCACAGAGGTGGCTGAATCCAGCCATTAAGGAGGTGGTGCAGAAAGAGGTCACTAAGTTACTAGAGGCTGGGATTATCTATTCTATTTCTGATAGCCACTGGGTGTGCCCTGTCCAAGTTGTCCCCAAGAAGGGAGGCATGAAAGTGGTTCATAATGAAAAGAATGAACTAGTTTCTACAAGAACAGTTACAGGGTAGTGTATGTGTATTGACTACAGAAGGCTCAATACAGCCACCAAAAAGGATCATTTTCCTTTACCATTCATAGACCAGATGCTAGAGAGACTAGCAAGTCATGATTACTACTGATTTTTGAATGGCTATTCAGGTTACAACCAAATTGCAGTAGACCCTCAGGATCAAGAGAAAATAGCTTTCACTTGTCCATCTGGAGTATTTGCATATAGAAGGATGCCATTTAGTCTGTGCAATGTACCTGTAACCTTTCAGAGATGCATGCTCTCTATCTTCTCTGATATGGTAGAAAAATTTCTGGAAGTATTCATGGATGACTTCTCAGTATTTGGAGACTCATTCAGCTCCTGTCTTGACCATGTAGCACTTGTTCTGAAAAGGTGCCAAGAGACTAACCTGGTTTTAAACTGGGAGAAATGTCACTTTATGGTGACTGAAGGAATTGTCCTTGGGCACAAAATTTTGAACAAGGGAATAGAGGTGGATCAAGCTAAAGTAGAAGTAATTGAAAAATTACCACCACCTGCTAATGTTAAGGCAATCGGAAGCTTTCTAGGGCATGTAGGATCCTATAGGAGGTTTATAAAGGATTTTTTTGAAAATTGCCAAACCTCTGAGCAATCTGCTAGCTGCTGATACACCATTTGTCTTTGACACAGAGTGTTTGTAGGCCTTTGAGACTCTGAAAGCTAAGCTGGTCACAGCACCAGTCATTTCTGCACCAGACTGGACATTACCATTCGGACTAATGTGTGATGCCAGTGACCATGCCATTGGTGCAGTATTAGGACAGAGGCATGACAAGCTTCTACATGTCATTTATTATGCTAGTCATGTTTTAACTGATGCACAGAAGAATTACACAACCACAGAGAAGGAGTTGCTTGCAGTGGTTTATGCCATTGACAAGTTCAGATCATATTTAGTAGGATCAAATATGATTGTGTACACTGACCATGCTGCTCTAAAATATCTTCTCACAAAGCAGGATTCAAAATCCAGACTCATAAGATGGGTGTTGCTTCTGCAAGAGTTTGATATAGAAGTAAGAGACAAAAAAGGGGCACAGAACCAAGTAGCTGACCACCTGTCTCGGATAGAACCAGTAGCAGGAGAATCCCTCCCTCCTACTGAGATCTTTAAAACCTTTTCGGATGAGCAATTGTTTGCCATTCAGGAAGCACCGTCGTTTGTAGACATTGCAAATTATAAAGCTGTGAGATTCATACCTAACAAGTACAGCAGGCATCAAACAAAAAAATTGGTTTCTGATGCAAAATACTACTTGTGGGATGAATCATATCTCTTTAAGAGGTGTGCAGATAGAATAATCTGTAGATGTATGCCTAGAGAAGAGGCACAGAAGATCCTATGGCACTGCTATGGATCACAATATGGAGGACATTTTGGAGGTGAGTGAACAGCCACAAGGGTTCTCCAATGTGGCTTGTACTGGCCTACTCTCTACAGAGACTCCCGAAAGTTTGTACGTAACTATGACAGTTGCCAGAGAGTTGGTAATCTACCTCACGGTTATGCTATGCCTCAACAAGGGATCTTAGAGATTGAGTTGTTTGATGTATGGGGCATTGACTTCATGGGACCTTTCCCACCATCATATTCAAACACTTACCTTCTGATGGCAGTAGACTATGTATCTAAATGGGTAGAAGCAATTACAACACCCACTAATGATACTAAGATAGTGCTAAAATTCCTCCAGAAGCACATCTTCAGTAGATTTGGTGTCCCTAGAGTACTAATCAGTGATGGGGCACTCATTTCTGCAATAAACAGCTTGACTCTACTCTGGTTCGATATGGAATTGACCACAAAGTAGCAA
Source organism: Arachis duranensis (assembly GCF_000817695.3). Taxonomy (NCBI): domain Eukaryota; kingdom Viridiplantae; phylum Streptophyta; class Magnoliopsida; order Fabales; family Fabaceae; genus Arachis; species Arachis duranensis. The sequence goes on along the minus strand of NC_029776.3, from coordinate 39,394,427 downwards.
CTCCATATCACCCACAGACAAATAGGCAAGCTGAAGTCTCAAATAGAGAACTAAAACAAATCCTGGAACGGACTGTAAACACCCGTAGAAGGGATTGGGCAAGAAGTCTGGATGATGCTTTGTGGGCATACAGAACTGCATTCAAGACTCCTATAGGGACCTCTCCATACCAACTTGTGTATGGAAAAGCCTGTCATCTACCAGTAGAACTGGAACACAAGGACTACTGGGCAACCAGGTTCCTAAACCTTGATGCTAAAGCAGCTGGAGAAAAGAGATTACTCCAGTTGAATGAGCTAGAGGAGTTCAGACTCAATGCTTTCGAAAATGCTAAAATTTACAAGGAGAAAGCAAAAAGGTGGCATGACAGAAAGCTGTCATCTAGAGTCTTTGAGCCAAGACAAAAGGTTCTGCTATTTAACTCTAGGCTCAGATTGTTCCCTAGGAAACTGAAATCCCAGTGGAAGGGACCATATGTGATTACAAGTGTGTCACCATATGGATATGTAGAGCTTCAAGATATTGACTCTGACAAAAAGTTCATTGTTAATGGACAGAGAGTCAAACATTATCTTGAAGGCAATGTTGAGCAAGAATGCTCAAAGCTGAGACTAGATTAAAGCTCAGTAACGTCCAGCTAAAGACAGTAAAGAAGCGCTTGCTGGGAGGCAACCCAGCCATCAGCATAAATTAGATGTTTATAATAATTATATGAGTCATCTTGTCTTGTTTGTCAATACATTTCAGTAAATAATTCAGAAAAATAAAGGTTCAGAACATAAAGCAGAGGAATCACAGAGAAAAAGAGCTCACTGGCGTAAAACGCCAGTAAGAGGCATTTTGGGCGTTAAAAGCCAGAATGGGCACCATTCTGGGCATTTAACGCCAGTAAAGGTAGCATTCTGGGTGTTAAACGCCCGAATGGGCAGCATTCTGGGTGTTTAACGCCAGAATGAGCAGCGTCCTAGGCGTTCAAAAAAATGCCCAGTGACAAAGGATTTCTGGCATTTAACGAAAATGACCAGATTGGCCAGCAGATGGGTGTTAAACGCCAAAATGGATACCATTCTGGGCATTTAATGCCAGAACAGCAGGGGGAGGGGAATTTCATTCCCAATTCAATTTTTTTTCAAATTTTCTTGTTTTCATTCATAATTTTCTGCATAAAAACATTACAAATCTTCATCTTTTAATCCCCACTTCAAAAATTAATAATTTTATAAATTCTTTTTGAACTCTTTTTCAAAGGAATTTTAAATCTCATTTTTTTTCAAATTCTTTCCAAATCCTTTCTTCATCCACCTTATCTTTTATTTCTTAGATGCATCAACAAAAATTCTAATTTCACTTCTTCATATCTTTTTCATATCTTTTAAATTTTAAAATCCTATCTTTTTCATATCATAATTATTTTTTATCAAGCATATCTTTCTCCCTTATCTTTTTCAAAAAAATTCGAAACCCACCCCTCCCTTTTAAATACCCATCCGGCCACCTTCTTGAGCAATTATTGGAATCTTTCTCTCCCTCTCTTCCTCTTCTTTCTTTTCTTTTGCTTGAGGAAAAGAAACCTCTAAGTTTGGTGTGATTTTCCATGATCACTGACCAAGATCATGGCCCCTAAAGGAAAACAAACCACTCCAAGAGGCAAGAAAGAAAACAATCCAAAACCACAATGGATGCATGAGAGGTTCTACACCAAAGAAGATGCAGACCATTACTTCAAAATTATGGGCAGAAAATCAGTGATCCCGGAAGTTAAACTCGATCTGAAAGAAGACCAATATCCGGAGATCCAAGAACAGATTTGAAATAGAGGCTGGGAAGTCCTAGCTAATCTTGAGGCACTTGTGGGAAGAAACATGGTCCATGAATTCTATGCAAATCTCTGGCTGACAGATAAGCAAAGATTAGAGGGAACTGCTTTCCACACCTTTCGGACTATGGTTAGAGGGAAGATTATTTACTTTGACCTTGATAAAGTGAGAGAACTCCTTAAACTTCCTCAACTACAAGATGATCCAGAATCCTTTAATAGGAGAATGGCTAAAGATAAAAAGTTGGATCAAGTTCTAGAGGATATATGCCTCCCTAGAACCAAGTGGACAACCAACACAAAAGGTGTCCCAAACCAATTGAAGAGAGGAGATCTCAAACTAGTTGCTAGGGGTTGGCTGGATTTCATTGGGCGTTCTATTCTTCCCACCAGTAACTACTCTGAAGTCACTATCAAGAGGGCAGTGATGATTCACTGTATTATGCTGGGAAAAGAAGTGGAGGTTCATCAGCTAATTCCTTGTGAAATTTACACATTGGCACACAAGAAATCCACTGAAGCCAAGTTGGCTTACCCAAGCTTGATCAGTCTATTATCTAAAGATGCTGGGGTAAAGATAGGTCTGGATGAGTATATCACAATTGAACGCCCAATCACCAAAAAGGTAATTGATGGACCTCAAGTTCAAGACAACCTCAGCAAGAGGAAGGCACATGAACTCCTTCCAGAAATTCCTCAATTTGACTATTGGGCCCGCTTAGAAGCATCTGTCACTAAGCTGCAAGAAGCTATGGATCAACTCAAAGAAGAGCAGCAGAATTAGAACAGCATGCTTTGCAAATTGCTCAAGGAACAAGAGCAGCAAGGGCGTGAGCTACAGAAGCTGAAGTGCCAGAGGCTATCCCTTGAAGCGCCAGGCATCCCACAGATTGAAGGAGCACCTATCTCCCAAAATCAAGGTTGTTGAGTCCTAACTCTGCGATAACTTCTGTTATTAGGGACCTATATTAAGAATTGCATGAGCATTAGTATTAGGATTGCATGATCATTAGTATTAGAATTTGATGCTAGGGCATCTTGGCCAGTTTCACTGACCTTTTCTTTACTGTTTTTAAGGTAGTTTCATGCATTTCCTTAGAAAATAAGCTAGTTTTGGGTAGATATTCACTTACACCTTGATTCAAGCATACATTGTGAATTTTACATGATTTCATGAGGATTTTGCATGAGTTTAATAACAAATTGTATGTTGCATTACCCATGACTTGGACTAGAACTTTGATGCACTCTATTGCTTGATTTCAGGACCAAAGGAAGCAAGGAAGAACCACTTAGCAGTCACGTTAATCTAATTAACATTACCACTAACGTGGAATGGAAGGTAACTTGCAAAGTTAATGAGAAAAGTGATTGCCAATAACGCTCTCGAAGCCATCATTGCCCACGTTAAGAGTCACGTTAACTAAGTTAACGTGAACTCTAACGTGAAGAAGGGACTTTGAGCCAACGTTAGTGACACTTAACATTATCACTAACATTGGCCAATGATCATAAGTGGCTACGTTAGAGTCCACGTTAACTAAGTTAACGTGGCCTCTAACGTTAAAAGGGGGAAGGAAGCCAACATTAGTGACACTCAACATTGTCACTAACGTTGGCCTAAGGTGCAATGTACCACGTTAACTCCCATGTTAACTTGGTTAACGTGGGAGCTAACGTAAGAGGCAAGGGTGGTCGACAACGTTAGTGACACCCAACATTGTCACTAACGTTGGAAGAAACCACAAAACCCCAAGGAGCCATGTTAACTTCCACGTTAACTTAGTTAACGTGGAAAGCTAACGATGATGAGTGAAAGATGAGCCAACGTTAGTGACACTCAATATTGTCACTGACGTTGGGGATGGCTAAGAATGGCCACGTTAGAAGCCACGTTAACCTAGTTAACGTGGACTCTAACATGAGACATAGGGGCACATTGGAACGTTAGTGACAATGTTAAGTGTCACTAACATTCTCGAAGGTTGGCAAGGCCACGTTAGAAGCCACGTTAACCTAGTTAACGTGGACTCTAACGTGAGACATAGGGGCACATTGGAACGTTAGTGACAATTTTAAGTGTCACTAACGTTCTCAAAGGTTGGCAAGGCCACGTTAGAAGCCACGTTAATCTAGTTAACGTGGGCTCTAACGTGAGGCAAAGGGGTACATTGGAACGTTAGTGACAATGTTGAGTGTCACTAACGTTCTCAAACTCATACTTTCACTAAAACGTTAACACCCCTAACGTCCTGAGCTAAAGTCTCTGCCCACTTCACACTTTCTCTCTGCAAGTAAAACCAAGCGCAAATGAAGAAGAGAACTGCTTCAAACTCAAGATCCAAAGGCCCAAGACTTGAAGAGCCAACTAGAAGCTGAGAAGAGTAGTATATATAGGAGTAGCTTTGAATTATTTAGGGGGGCTAGAAAGTGGGGAAAATAGCACTACTCTCTGTATTTTACTCTGCTCTTCTAGTTCCATGATGATGTATTTTCCATCTTTGTTTTCATTTTCTAGAGCTATGAACAACTAAACCCCTTTCATTGGGTTAGGGAGCTCTGTTGTAAGTTGATGGATCAATACTAATTTTCATTATTCTTCTTATATCTTTTCTCT
>NC_029776.3:39373671-39389876 GCF_000817695.3 Arachis duranensis | reverse complement strand
TTGTAATTCAATCAATTAAGATTGCCAAGGAGATCAATGAGTGCATTGATTGAGGAAGAGATGAAAATGAACTTGATCCGGAGAATTGCAACATCTCCTGCGCCCAATGAACTCCCCAATTCTGATCTCACCCATTCTCTTTAATTTCTGCGTATACTTTCATGAGCAAACACCCCATTCCCATTTACAATTCTACAATTTACTTTCAGTTATTTACTTTCAGCCCTTTAATTCTAGCATTTACTTTTTCTGTTATTTACATTCCCGCCATTTTATTTTCTGCAAATCTCAACCCAAATTCTGAATTCGCTCAACTAGAACATTCTTCTAATTAAAGTTGCTTGATCAATCAATCCCTGTGGGAATCGACCTCACTCTATTGTGAGTTTTTACTTGACGACAAAATTCGGTACACTTGCCGAAGGAATAATGAAAAAAGAGAAATGTTATTGATAATTTGAAAAATCATAAAATTGATTCTTGAAGCAAGAAAAAGCAATGAAAAATACAAAGCTTGTGAAAAAAAAGAGAGAAAGAAAAAAGAAAAAGCAAGCAGAAAAAGCCAGTAACCCTTTAAACTAACAGGCAAGGGTAAAGAGGATCCAAGGCTTTGAGCATCAGTGGATAGGAGGGCCCAAGGGAATAAAATCCTAGCTTAAGCAGCTAAATCAAGCTGTCCCTAACCATGTGCTTGTGTCATGAAGGTCCAAGTGAAAAGCTAGAGACTGAGTGGTTAAACTCGTGATCCAAGGTAAAAGAGTGTGCTTAAGAACTCTGGACACCTCTAACTAGGGATAAGAGAAAAGCTGAGTCACAATCTGAAAAGGTTTACTCAATTATGTGTCTGTGGCATTTATATATCCGGTGGTAATACTGGAAAACAAGATGCTTAGGGTCACAGTCGAGACTCATAAGTAGCTGTGTTCAAGAATCAACATACTTAACTAGGAGAATCAATAACATTATCTTAATTCTGAGTTCCTATGGATGCCAATCATTCTGAACTTCAAAGGATAAAATGAGATGCCAAAACTATTGAGAAGCAAAAAGCTCTAAGCCCCGCTCATCTAATTTGGATTTGAGCTTCATTAAAGACTCTGAGATGTTATTGCACCAAAATCTTCTTTTCATCCTATTTTATTTGTCTAGTTGCTTGGGGACAAGCAATAGTTTAAGTTTGGTGTTGTGATGAGCGGATATTTTATACGCTTTTTGGTAGTATTTTCATATAGTTTTTAGTATGTTTTATTCACTTTTTGTTATGTTTTTATTAATTTTTATTCAAAAATAAAATTTCTGTAATTTCAGGTATTTTCTGGCTGAAATTGAGGGACCTAAGCAAAAATCTGATTCAGAGGTTGAGAAAGGACTGCAGATGCTATTGGATTCTAACCCTCCTGCACTCGAAATAGATTTTCTGGAGCTATAGAAGCCCAATTGGCGCGCTCTCAATTGCATCAGAAAGTAGACATCTTGGGCTTTCCAGCAATGTATAGTTCTCCATACTTTTTCGGAGATTTGATGTCCCAAACTGGCATTAAACGCCAGCCAGAGACTCTTTTCTGGCGTAAAACGCCAAAACTGGCACCAAAACTGGAGTTAAATGCTCAAACTGGCACCAAAGCTGGTGTTTAACTCCAAGAATGGCCTATGCACGTGAAAGCTTCAAAGCTTAGCCCAAACACTCACCAAGTGGACCCCGGAAGTGGATTTCTACACTATCTGCACTTAGTTACTCATTTTCTGTAAACTTAGGTTACTAGCTTAGTATAAAAACTACTTTTAGAGATTCCTTTAGAGACTTATGACATTTTTCACATTTCATATTGTATTTTCCATGGTATGAGTCTCTAAACCCCATAGGTGGGGTGAGGAGCTCTGCTGTATCTCAATGGATTAATGCAATTACTACTGTTTTCTATTCAATCACGCTTGCTTCCGTTTTAAGATACTCATTCGTACTTCGGTATGAAGGATGTGATGATCCGTGACAATCATCATCATTCTTAACCCTATGAACGCGTGCCTGACAACTACTTCCGTTCTATCTGAGCTCAACGTAGTGATTGAGTGACAGCTTGAGTGCGTATCTCTTGGGTCTCTGATTCACGGAATTGATTTACCTCTCCTAACAACAGAGCACTCGAATCCATGAGATCAGAACCTTCGTGGTAGAGGCTAGAACCAATGGGCAGCATTCCTGAGATCTGGAAAGTCTAAACTTTGTCTGTGGTATTTCGAGTAGGGTTTAGGAAAGGATGACTGTGACGAGCTTCAAACTCACGAATGTTGGGCGCAGTGATAGTGTGCAAAAGGATAAATGTATCCTATTCCGACACAAATGAGAATCGACAGATGATTAGCCGTGTGGAAACGTACTTGGACCATTTTTACTGAGAGGATGGATGGTAGCCATTGACAACGGTGATCCACCAACATATAGCTTGCCATAGAAGGAGCCTTGCGCGTTTGGAAGAAGAAAACAGTCGGAAAGTAGAGATTCAGAAGACAGAGCATCTCCGAAACCTCAACCTGTTCTCCATTACTGAATAATAAGTATCCATCATTCTATGCTCTTTTACTTTTTGCAAACAAAATCCTTTTTATCATTAATCTCCCGACTAAGTGTTTCAAGATAACCATAGCTTGCTTCAAGTCGGCAATCTCCGTGGGATCGACCTTTACTCACGTAAGGTTTATTACTTGGATGACCCAGTGCACTTGCTGGTCAGTTGTACGAGTTGTGAAAAGTGTGATTCACAATTCCATGCACCACACGTGCACGTCGATATGTGAATGCAGTAATGTGTGCGTGCACGCCAGGTGCACGCGCCCCGCTCCTCGCTGGTCAGCTTCTTTGTTTCCTTGCGTTCCTTCTATTTTTTGCAAGCTTCCTTTCCATCCTCTAAGCCATTCCTGCCCTATAAAGCTTGAAAACACTTAACGCACAGATCATGGCATCGAATGGTATAAAGGGGAATTAAAAATATATAATTTAAATGTCTAGGAAGCAAGTTTTTCAACCATAGAATAAAATTGGGAAGGAATTGTAAAATCATGCAAATCATATGAATAAGTGAGTAAAGAGTTGATAAAAACCACTCAAATTAGCACAAGATAAACCATGAAATAGTGGTTTATCAAACTCCCCACACTTAAAACATTAGCATGTACTCTTGCTAAGCTCAAGGAGACAAAAATATGAATAGGGAAAGTGTTCCGAGGGTTACCTGAAACTGTAGGTCGATCTCGGACGAGATCTTCTGTACTGGTCGGAGCTATTGTGTCTGACTTGATGATGGTGGCCGGAGCCGCCGTGTCTGACTTGTTGGACTTGGTGGTGGTGCTGATCCTTTGTCACCGGAGGGTGGTGGTACCTGCAAGGGACTCCGATGCTTAAGTTAGCAAGGGTATTAAGCAGGTTTTTAGTAGAATCAGAGTATGAGTTATACCTGGGTGCTTCAGTGTATTTATAATGATGAGGAGTGACCTTTCTGGAGATAAGATAGTTATCTTATCTTATCTTATCTTATCTTATCTTCAGGTGAAGTCATCTTATCTTTTAAGGGTACCGCCCTTATCTCTATAGGCTTGGGTTGCCTTAGGATTTTGGGTCGTATTCCTCTGTTGGGCCCTTTTTTTGGGCTTTCCCTGGTGATTTGGCCGGCCTCTTGAAAAAGAGGTCGGATAGTTCTGACCTGAAGAGGTCCGTCGACTTGTCGTAAGTATCTCGAGTTGAACAGCTCGACCTAGAGTATGAACAGTGCCCCTGCTCGAGCTCGGTCTTTCTTTTGAAATCGAGTTTTTGATTTCTTTTGGGGAAGCCAGACTCGAGCATTTTTTTGTTGGGTCTATTTGTGGAACTTCCTTTAAGTAGCTTTAAATGTGTGGTATTTCTTCTTGTAGTGCGCGCTTTACATTTTCTTGGGAACGTGCGAGGGTTTTAAAAACCCATTAACTCCTCCCTTCGCCGTTTCCTTTTCTTACTTTGAAATCTTTTCAAAGAAACCTTTCGCTTCCATTTCCTTCCTCTTTGCTTATTGCAATTTCTCTTCCGCTCGCCGTAACTCCATCTTTCTTCATTTTTCTATCTTTTTGCCTGAGCCTTTTTTGCACTTCTCTTCGTGGAGTCATTGATGGTTACTGGAGCTTCCTCCATTTGCAAGGCAACTTCTGGATTTTCGTCCCTTCGTCTCCCGCTTCTTCAGCACTTTCTTTCAGGTTGGTTTTTCTTTCTGTTTCTTTTAATTCTTTCATCATTCTTTACTTGTGCTTGCATTGTTCTATTCTGGGTAAAGTTTCAGTTTTGCTTGAGTTTATGTTGGAAAGCTTGAACCTTTTTGTTTTACCATGCTTGGTTATCACTGTGATGCATGTTTTCTGGTTTTCTTTCAACCTTATGTATGTTCTTGGGTGGATTTCCTGGTAGTTTGGTGCTTTTAGGGCTTCACATGTTGTCACTGCTTTCTGATCGTATTTTTTATTTTCTGAGGTTTTATGAACTGCCTTTTTGAAAAAGGTTGTTCCTTTGATGACTTTTGCCCTGTTGATAGTTTTGCTGATAGATTTGCAAGAGACAATGATTTTTTGATGACTTTGCTTTGATTTTTGTCTTTTTCTTCTCGGGACGTTGCTTGTTGGAAGAGGGTTATTTTCTTTGCTGAGAGTTTTGTTGGGATGTTAGCCTTGTAGATTTTTTCTGAGCCCTTACTCTGTCCCTGCGTCCAAAGGATGCCCTTGGACCTTGGTGTGCGTCTTGGGGTTTTCCTTTTACTGTTTGTATGCTCGAAGTTATGTTTGTCCGAGATGTTTTCATGTCGCCCGAGCTGTTTTAGTTAGTAATCCATTTTCTTTTTCTTGTTGTAGGACTAGTTGGAAATGTCTTCTCGCAAAAATATTGTTGAGACATCTTCCAAGATTCCTGAGGGTATGTCCGACTGGCTGGACTCCCTCGTGTTGATATGTGTCTCTGTGGTAGATGCTGAGTTCTGTGCAGAACTGAGAAAACGTTATAGGATTTGTAGTAATCGTGCCCAGGAGAAAAAGATTATGAGCTTGTAGCACCTGATTCTGATGAGAGGGTTTGTTTTCCGACCTTGGTTCAGGGGGAGCGTCCTTTCTTTTATGCCTATGACTATTTTTTCAGCCAGCTAAACATTACTTTCCCTTTTACTTTCTTTGAGACTGACTTGTTGTGGTCGTGTAACGTTGCTCCATCCCAGCTCCACCTGAACTCTTGGGGTTTTATCAAGATCTTTCAGTTGCTCTGCCAATAATTAGATGTCACACCTTCTCAAACTCTCTTTCTATATCTCTTTGTTCTGACCAAGCCTGGGACTACCAAAAAGAAAGCTTCTTGGGTTTCTTTCAGGTCTGCCCAAGGACACAAAGTCTTTTCCATGTATGAAAAGTCCTTTAGGGATTTTAAGAACTACTTTTTCAAAGTTCGAGCTGTTGAGGGAGCTCGACCTTTTTTCCTAGAGGCGAATGGTGAACCTGCCTTCCTTTTGTGTTGGCAAAAGAATGTTGTAGTATCTCGATACTCATGAGAGATGCTTGATGAGGTCGAGCAGGCCTTTGTAAATGTGTTGGAGGATATTTGGGGAGAACCTCCCCATCTTTACACAAAGAGATTTTTGGGGGACCCTTCTCTTGTCCGAGCCGAACTGGGTAGTGACCGACTTCTTTTGTTATGTTTTGTTTGTTTTTACTTCTTTTCCTCCAGTTTTGTAACTTGTTTTGATTTGTTTTATCAGAGATGGCCAATACCAATGATTCCCTGAAAGCCTTTAAAAAGGTGAGGAAGGCTACTACTGCGCAGAATATTTCGGCCAAGGCTGCAGGGGAGGGATCTTCTCAAGTTCCTCCTAAGAGACCGATCTCGGGTTCTAGTAGGCCGAAGAGGGTGATCCCAACACCTCAGGTCCATTTAGTTAATCCTCCTCAGACCTCTGCTGCTCCTTCTTCTCCTACTACCGTTCCTCCTCCAAAAAGACCCTAGACTGTCGAGCCTTTTAATCTAGATGCTCCCGACTTTGATGCTGTCGGGTTTGTTGATCAACAAATTGCTCCTTATGGTGTCATGCCTACTGATGATGTATCCATTCTTCATCATTTGGATTTTATCACTCGGAGTGGCATTAAACTGGCACACATTGGAGCAGCTTTATACTAGACCACTCAATATCTTCTTATCCATGCTACAAAGGCCTTTATGGAGGAGGCCAAGTCGGAATTTGATCGGATTAAGGGCTTGAAGGAGGAGCTCGAGGTGAAAGTGGCCAAGTTGGAGAAAGAATTGAAGGGGGAGAAGACTCGGGCTATTGCTTTGGCGGCTTCTGCCAAGTTGTCTGAAGATATGTCTTTGAAGCATAAGAATAGCTATGTTACAACTTATAGGGAGATGATGAGTCTGAGGGAGACGTTAGAGTCTGCCCGAGCTGATTATGCCGAGCTCCAGGGTCATCTTATAGGCAGTGTAAATGCTGCTTATGAGAATCTAAGGGATCAAGTTTGAGTTCTTGCGCCCGATCTTGACCTTACTCCTTTTAGCTTGGACAACATCGTAAAAGATAGTAAGATAGTCCAAGATGACCCTGATAATGATGAAGTCGACCCTCCTCCTGTTCCTACTACCAAAGCCTCCGTTGCGCCACCCTCTTCAGTTCAGGCAGCTGAGGCAGCTGAGGTTGCTCAGACTGAGTCTGATCCAGATGTCCAGATTCTGAACCGGGATGATAGGACGGTTGATGCGGTTCCTCTTCAGACTCGTCCTCCTTCACCCTGGGATGCTACATCTGGGAAGTCCTTGGATCCTCTATGATTGTTTCTTGGTGTATTTGTGTATAGTCCGGCTTGTGGGTTTTAAACTCTTTTTATTTTGTAGTTATATGGTTCTGACTTTTGGATACTTTCTAGTTGCTTTTTTAGAAACTTTATTTGAAAAATCAAGGTAGCTTTGCAGGCCTTTTGGGGTTGACTTCAGGTGGCCTCTTAGGCCTTTGTTTATTATAGCCACTTTGTTTCTGTTTGTCGATTACTTTGCTTTAATATTTGTTAGGCATCTTCAGGGTGTTGGAACCTTGAGTTCCGATCTCTTTTGATTGCCTTCTGTCTTCATCTCGATCTTTGGAAGTTATCTCTAGTAATCCTTTTGTTTGGGCCTTTTCCAGGTCTTTTCATGTGGATTACTGTATAACTTATTGTACTTTGTGGGAGGCCGACTTCATCATGCCGGTCCCGTCTAAGTTATTTCTAGTAATCCATTTTGGATCTTTGTCAGATCTCTTTTATAGATACTTTTATAACTTTTTTATGGGAGGCCGACTTCATCATGTCGGTCCCTTCTAAGTTATTTTTAGTAATCCATTTGGGATCTTTGTTAGATCTCTTTTATAGATTACTTTTATAACTTTTTTGTGGAAGGCCGACTTCGTCATGTCGGTCCCTTCTAAGTTATTTTTAGTAATCCATTTTCTTTGGTCCTGGGTCAGGTCTCTTTTATGGATTACTTTTTATAACTTTTTTGGTTTGGGCCGACTTTATCATGTCGGTCCCTTTTAAGTTATTTCTAGTAATCCTCTTGTTTTAGGGCTGGCCATGCCTCTTTCCAGGGATTTACTTTTTATAACTTTGGTTATTTGTGGTCGACTGGTCCGACTTTTTCATGTCAGTCCGTCTTTTAAGTTATTTTTTAGCAACCCATTTTTATTAAGACCCCATCAGGTCCTTTCCTATGGGTCACTTTCGATAACTTCTTGCATTTAATCTATTTTGTCGCTTTTCATCTTTGCCAATTTTGTAGAAATTGGGTTTGATCCTCGCTTGGTCGACCTTTGATGAATTTGGTTTTCATCTTTGTTGGTCTTTATCATGATCGGACAGTGAATTTAGTTTTCACTTTTGCCGATCTGTAGCTTTATAATCGGGAAATGAAATTTTGCGTTTTTAGATTAATGCATCTTGATAAAGGATTTGTAGAAAATCTGAAAAAACTTTATTCGAAAAAAAATATGCAAATATATACATGTGGGAGTTCTACCCCCTCTAAGTTAGGTATTTCATGGATCTTGGCTTGGTGCCTCGTTAAAAAACCTTTTTAAGGAAAAAGAGTGCACCTCATCCTAAGATCCATTTCTATCTCCTAACTGTAGTACCTTCTTAAGTTGCAGGTGTGCCATGACCTTGGGAGCTCTTGCCCTTCGAGTTTGGATAGCTTGTAGTAGCCTCTTTCGAGTATTTCTATGACCTGGTAGGGTCCCTTCCAGTTTGCTGTTAGCTTTCCTTCTCCAGGTCGAGTTTGATGACATGTCACCATGTCATGTTTTTCTATGCTTTTTCATACAAGTAATTGATAATTAGTGCTTAAATATTGCATTCTTTTGTGCTTAATTGGTATATTTCCTTGATCTTTTGATTTTATAAATTTTGTAGGAAATAAGAAGAAAAAGAAGCAAAAGAGCACAAAATAAGCTAAAAAGGAGAAAAAAAGAATTTTGGGCACACATTGAAGATTGAGCACAATTGGAGCTTTAGGCCACGCTTTAACCATGAAGCCATGGCATGCATTAATGCCTTATGCATGCATTTAATTAATGATGCCATCATGAACCATGCAATATCAATGCAATGGCATTATTAATGAATGAAATGCAATTGGCATATCATGAATGCTACGGCCAATGAGAGCAATGCATGAAACTTTAATCACTAATGCAATTAACAAATGAACATATAAAGCTTCACGCTAATTGGCATTATTGATTGATAAGGCGTTGAATGCATGCATGATTGATAAGGATTTGTGATCATTGGCTTATGCATTCATTTAAAGAATAAACGCTATAATAAGCGTTCATTAAAGCAAAGAGTAGCGTTCATTCCTTTGAACGTTCTCGGGCATTCAAAAGCGTGGCATCAAGGCAGCAAAGGGTTCTAGACCAAGGGCCAAGGGAGCAAGGTGACCAAAAGGCCTGGAGGAGCTCAACGTTTTTGCCAACGTTTGCCTCAAACGTGAGGTCAAACGTTGGCTAAGGAATACCCTGGGAGGAGCTCAACGTTTGCGCCAACGTTTGCCTCAAACGTGAGGTCAAACGTTGGCTTAAGAAGACCCTGGAGAAAGCTCAACGTTTGCGCCAACGTTTGCCTCAAACGTGAGGTCAAATGTTGGCCAAAGAATGCCTTGGAGGAGATCACGTTTGAGCTCACGTTTGACCTCAAACGTGAACCCAAATATGAGTGACAGCAAATGGCCTTCTGCATAGTGCCACACACGAAGACGTTTGAGTTAACGTTTGCCTCAAACGTTGACTCAAACGTGAATGCTCCAGAGTCTGAATTGCAAGCGGATTTCTTCTTAAAACCAAGGCCATCCAGATCGATCTTCAACCCAATTCCACTGCAAAGCAAGCAAAGCCCACATAACTCAAAGGCACACAGAGAAGCTAGATGAGGAATTTCATTTTGTAAATATTATTTTCATTTTTTATTTTTATTTTGTAAAAGCCTATATAAAGGCATTGGTTTCATTTCACTAAAGAGGCTGGCTCTGCTAGAGCATTAGGAGTATGGTAGAATAGAAAGCCTTCTTTGAAGCACTTTTAATTTTTCTGCACTTTTACATTTCAAAAAAATCAATTCAGTTTTATATATTCCTCTTCTACTACAATTTCTTCTTCTGTTACAATTTTCTTTCTGCAATTATACACTTCAATTTACATTGAGCTTGAATTTTGATCTTCTGTTCCATTTGCTCTAAATTTACTTTCCTGCAAGTTTAATTTTCTGCAATTGATCTGAGTTCTAATTTACTACTTCCATTTAACTTTCCAGCACCCAGCCCCTTTACATTCACTGCAATTTACATTTCTTGCTATTTAAGTTTCTGCAATTTACATTTCTTGCTCTTTAAATTTCTGCCCATTTACATTCTGCAACTTTAATTTCCCTGCAATTTTTACCTTCTGTTGCTTAGCTTCACACAATTCACTCAATGTTAGCTTGACTAAACTAATCACCCACTAAAGTTTCTTGATCCATCAATCCCTGTGGGATCGACCTCACTCTAAGTGAGTTATTACTACTTGATGCGACCCGGTATACTTGCCGGTTAGATCTATGTGTTTGGAAATCCGTTTTCCACTAAAACACCCATCAAGTTTTTGGCACCGTTGCCAGGGATTGATTAGATCAACAATGATTAAGTGGGTGAGAAGTTTAAATCAATGATTTTTTTTTGTTTTTTGTTCTAAGTTGAAACCAAGGTGTTTGTGTTTTTGCCTCACTAAGAAATTTTCATTTCTGATATGAGTAATTTCAGTTTTCATTGGTTATGTGTTTTACAAAATTCAAATGGAGTTCAACTCATCTTATGATCAAACATTTTTTATGGGATATTACCCACCATCACCAATCTCTAATGATGGTTGGGAATATCACCAAGAAAATATAGATTCTGAGCACTCCAATCCATGGGGATTTGCTTCAGAGACACAAGATGAGCAAGAGAATCATATGGGATATTTCCCTCCACTACAAAATGATTCAAGTTATTATTCTAATGGTGGCTGGGAATATCACCAAAAAACTACAGATTTTGAGCAATCCAATCAGTGGGGATATGCTAATCAGGATAATTCCATGGAATACTACCCAACACCACAAAATAATTCATGTTATTATGCTAATAGTGGATGGGAGTATCAATAAGGAATAAACAAGTATGAACACCTCCCAGAGTCACAAGATGATTTAAACTGCTATAACAACCACTCAGATTGTGACTGAGAAGGTCAAAATTAAAGAGATCTTTATGATCCATACTTTGTTCATCAGGAGAAATCATCATTGGAGTATACTTTCGATAAGTTCATGCAAAATTGTTCCCCAATGCCACAAAATGAACCATACTGTGATGAATTCTACAATGATTCATATTGTGGATGGGAGGATCAAAACCAGAAAGCATTTGACAGTTCATACCCCACTTATCAAGAGCCATCATCACTTGAGAAAACCTTCAATTCACTCATACAAAATTTCCCAACCTCACCTCCCAGTTACTCATTTGAAGATTGTTTATCACTTGATTATGCCTCAACACAAAGTCTCCTCCAAGATCCATACAATTCATTCCACCAACCACAAAACTTATTTCATAATCCACAAGATTCATTCCAGGCCACTCTAAACAACCTCACCACAACACATCCATATCCACAAAATTTCTCTCCACCTTCATCTTTTGAGCTAGTGGCTGAGGATCCCCTTCAAAAATCCAGGGAATTGTTGGAAAGACAAGAACAACTTATGGAGGAACAACAAAAATTCTGGAGAGAAAAAAATCCTTCTTCAGAAGATGGATGAGCATTTGGAGAACAGAGGAAAACACTCAGAACCACTAAGCAAGAAGAATAAAGATCACTTGGTGGATGTGAAGGATAAAGTGGAGGAGCAAGACGAGGAGGCTATTGTATCAAGTGAAACTCCAATGGAGAATGAGGTGGTGAAGGTATTTGAAAATGAAACTGCACTTGAGGAGACAAAGGAACGTGAACATTCACAATCCTCACAAACTTCCCTTGAATCTGTGATCAAAAAATATGAAAAGGAGATGAAGAAATCTTGGGAAGAACAACAAACCTCCTCTATAAAAGTACTATTAAGTCAAATGTTGAGTGCAAAGAAGGAAGTGGAAGAGCAAGAAAGTGAGAAGGACAATCAAGAGAATTCACACTCAAGTGAAGCAGAGAAGCACATGAAGGAAGAACCTATTGAACCACCATTGCAAGGAATTCTTGATGAAGACAAAACTCCAATAATCACACAGCAACCAAGTCTTGAATCCAAAGAAGTGAAGGTGACTAACAAGAGCACCAATCCTGTCCCTGATCCAGCAAGCAAGATCAATCAAGCCATTTGCAAAAGGAATCTTGCTGAGGAACGGCCAAGACAAGGGACAGTAGCTGAATCTTCTCCCCCCTTGAGGTCATTCCTCTTAACAAACTGGAAGAAGAGGAAGAAAGTGAATAACAATATGTCAAGTTAATGACACTAAAAGACCACTTGTTGGGAGGCAACCCAACCTTAGGTAACATTTCATTCCTTTGCTATTTATTTTCTCTAACTGCTTTGTTTAAATTTCAATAAATTGGCATATGGTTACATTCTAAGTTTGGTGTTGCCCTGCAACAATTTGTATTCAATCCCTTTGGATGATTGCATCAATTTTACATGGAAGTGACGCACTAAGATTCTAAGTTTGGTGTGCCACTTATTTTTCTATGCAATTCATCCAGCAACACCACTTGTCTGCATAATCATAATATCTTGCAGTGTTATCTTTCATTTAGTTAGACAATTTTAGTTTTCTTTTTGTTTGATGTCATTTTTTTGTTTTTAATGCTTTCTTTTATTAACTGTTATTATTAATACATCACCAAGAGATCCTTATTCATGACAGATTCTTTGCTTGGTGATTGTATTTAACATATAATAGTTTCATCTAGTTTTAGTTCAAATAAATTGACATATGATTGCATTCTAAGTTTAGTGTTGCTATACAACAAAATTTGGTTCCAATCTTTATTAGATACTTGCATCAATTTCAAGTGAAAATGTCACACTAAGTTTGGTGTGCCACTTATTTTTATTGCAATGTATCATGCACACCAACTTATATTTGTAATCACAATGTCTCTATTTCTCTATGCCTTCATATCTTTAATTTTGCTTGCTTGGAACACATGTATCACTAACATTTCATTGTGTAAGACATTCATGATCCATCTTAGCCCCATAACCACGGTTCTAATAGTTGCTTGATGATAAGCAAGCATTCTGAGTTGGTATGGGAAGGAGAAGAATGGGAGGAAAATGGCAACAATAGAGAAGATGGACTACAAGGTTGTAAAGTTCATTTTCCTCTCATTTATTTCCAGCACTTCAAATTGCATGATTATTTTTATATTCTCTGTATGCATGTGCGGTATGAATAAGCATAGCCTAAATTTTGATTTGCAACATGTTGCTGTGACATTATGACTACCAACTTGAGTTTTGTGAATTCAAAAGCAAAAAGGCATCATGATCATAAACAAACAAGGAATTAAAGAAGAACTTAGCATGTGCATACAAGTATTGGAAGGCTAATCTGGTTAATTGTTGCTCAATTGCATTAGATTTTATTTAATTGAAGTTTTCATCTAGAACATTTTGTGAAATCTTTTGAAATCATGAAAACCTTGAAAAAAAAAAGCAAAAAAGGGCAAGAAAAGAAAAAGGGAAAGAATGAGAAAGCTGAAGGCTCTGAGTACCAATGACAATTCTATTGTTAAGTACTTGTGGTGTTTATGTATCAGGCCAAATGCTTGAAAACAAAACACTTAGAAGTCAAGGCTAGCCTCAAGTGCAAAAGCACTCCCTCAAAGCTCAAGGTTCCGAGCATCAATGATTAGAGAGTCAAGAAAAGAAAAAAATGAGCTTAATGAAGTCCTTTAATTCAAATGCTTGTGGTGCTTATGTATCAAGTGGTAATACTTGAAAACAAAGCATTTAGAATCGTAGCTTTGTTATTAACTCATGGGGCAAAGCATCCAAAAGGAGAAGATAATAAGAAAATCAAAAGCTTGATTCAAGGAAGAATTATAAGGAAAAGATTTCATGAATTGAGCTAGATAGAAGCATCAATCATTTACATTTCCTTTGTGATTGTAGTATGCATAGAAAACTAGCTTGCCATGAACATTAACTTGCTATTCTTCTCACCTTGAATTGTCAATCTCTATTGCATGATTCTTTTCTTGCTTGGGGACAAGCAAGGTTTAAGTTTGGTGTTGTGATGACATGTCACCATGTCATGTTTTTCTATGCTTTTTCATACAAGTAATTGATAATTAGTGCTTAAATATTGCATTCTTTTGTGCTTAATTGGTATATTTCCTTGATCTTTTGATTTTATAAATTATGTAGGAAATAAGAAGAAAAAGAAGCAAAAGAGCACAAAATAAGCTAAAAAGGAGAAAAAAAAAGAATTTTGGGCACACTTTGAAGATTGAGCACCATTAGAGCTTTAGGCCATGCTTTTAAAAGCGTGGCCCATGACCATGAAGCCATGGCATGCATTAATGCCTTATGCATGCATTTAATTAATGATGCCATCATGAACCATGCAATATCAATGCAATGGCATTATTAATGAATGAAATGCAATTGGCAAATCATGAATGCTACGGCCAATGAGAGCAATGCATGAAACTTTAATCACTAATGCAATTAACAAATGAACAAATAAAGCTTCACGCTAATTGGCATTATTGATTGATAAGGCGTTAAATGCATGCATGATTGATAAGGATTTGTGATCATTGGCTTATGCATTCATTTAAAGAATAAACGCTATAATAAGCGTTCATTAAAGCAAAGAGTAGCGTTCATTTCTTTGAACGTTCTCGGGCATTCAAAAGCGTGGCATCAAGGCAGCAAAGGGTTCTAGACCAAGGGCCAAGGGAGCAAGGTGACCAAAAGGCCTGGAGGAGCTCAACGTTTGCGCCAACGTTTGTCTCAAACGTGAGGTCAAACGTTGGCTTAAAAAGACCCTGGAGGAAGCTCAACGTTTGCGCCAACGTTTGCCTCAAACGTGAGGTCAAATGTTGGCCAAAGGCACACAGAGAAGCTAGATAAGGAATTTCATTTTGTAAATATTATTTTCATTTTGTAAAAGCCTATATAAAGGCATTGGTTTCATTTCACTAAAGAAGCTGGCTCTGCTAGAGCATTAGGAGTAGGGTAGAATAGAAAACCTTTTTTAAAGCACTTTTATTTTTTCTACACTTTTACATTTCAAAAAAATCAATTCAGTTTTATATATTCCTCTTCTGCTACAATTTCTTCTTCTGTTACAATTTTCTTTCTGCAATTATACACTTCAGTTTACATTGAGCTTGAATTTTGATCTTCTGTTCCATTTGCTCTAAATTTATTTTCTTGCAAGTTTAATTTTCTGCAATTGATCTGAGTTCTAATTTACTGCTTCCATTTAACTTTTCAGCACCCAGCCCCTTTACATTCATTGCAATTTACATTTCTTCCTATTTAAGTTTCTGCAATTTACATTTCTTGCTCTTTAAGTTTCTGCCATTTACATTTTGCAACTTTAATTTCCCTGCAATTTTTACCTTCTGTTGCTCAACTTCACACAATTCACTCAATGTTAGCTTGACTAAACTAATCACCCACTAAAGTTGCTTGATCCATCAATCCCTGTGGGATCGACCTCACTCTAAGTGAGTTATTACTACTTGATGCGACCCGGCATACTTGCCGGTTAGATCTATGTGTTTGGAAATTCGTTTTTCCACAAAAACACCATCAGAGTTATTCCCTTTGAAGTTGGGAGTTGGCCTCTTCACTGTAGTGGATCACTCTGGGTGATCCTTCTTTGACCTCCACTGGGATCATTGCATCCATTCCGTAAGCTAATCGGAAAAGTGATTCTTTTGTGGTGGAATGTGGAGTTGTCCGATATGCCCATAGCACTTGCGGGAGCTTTTCAGCCCAGACTCTCTTTGCATCCTGTAATCTCCATTTTAACCCAGCTAATATGACTTTGTTAGCAGCTTTTGCTTGTCCGTTGGCCTGGGGGTGTTCTACGGATGTGAATTGGTATTTTATGTTCAGATCGGCTACCAATTTTCTGAAGCCTGCATCTGTAAATTGAGTGCCATTGTCTGTGGTGATGGAGTATAGAACTCCAAAACTTGTGACAATATTTCTATATAGGTGGTGCACGAAATTGTGATCACTACAACACAAATAATCCAAAAACTTGGTGTTCAACACCATGGCATAAACACAACTTCGCACAACTAACCAGCAAGTGTACTGGGTCGTCCAAGTAATAAACCTTACGCGAGTAAGGGTCGATCCCAGAGAGATTGTTGGTATGAAGCAAGCTATGGTCACCTTGTAAATCTTAGTCAGGCAAACTCAAATGGGTATGGGTGATATACGAATAAAACATAAAGATAAATATAGAGATACTTATGTAATTCATTGGTAGGAATTTCAGATAAGCGTATGAAGATGCTTGGTCCCTTCCGTCTCTCTGCTTTCCTACTGTCTTCATCCAATCCTTCTTACTCCTTTCCATGGCAAGCTGTATGCAAGGGTTTCACCGTTGTCAGTGGCTACCTCCCATCCTCTCAGTG
>NC_029776.3:39371159-39371737 GCF_000817695.3 Arachis duranensis | reverse complement strand
GAACGGGTTCACCTTAGTGATGGCGGCTTGTTCTTCCTCTTGAAGATCCTATGGAGTGCTTGAGCTCCTCAATGTCTCTTCCTTGTCTTTGTTGCTCCTCTCTCATGATTCTTTGATCTTCTCTAATTTCATGGAGGAGAATGGAATGTTCTTGGTGCTCCACCCTTAGTTGTCCCATGTTGGAACTCAATTCTCCTAGGGAGGTGTTTAGTTGCTCCCAATAGCTTTGTGGAGGAAAGTGCATCCCTTGAGGCATCTCAGGGATTTGATGATGAGAGGGGTCTCTTGTTTGCTCCATCCTCTTCTTAGTGATGGGCTTGTCCTCATCAATGGGGATGTCTCCCTCTTTGTCAACTCCAACTGAATAACAGAGGTGACAAATGAGATGAGGAAAGGCTAACCTTGCCAAGTTAGAGGACTTGTCTGCCACCTTATAGAGTTCTTGGGATATAACCTCATGAACTTCTACTTCTTCTCCAATCATGATGCTATGGATCATGATAGCCCAGTCTATAGTAACTTCGGACCGGTTGCTAGTGGGAATGATTGAGCGTTGGATGAACTCCAACCATCCCCTA
>NC_029776.3:39368685-39369133 GCF_000817695.3 Arachis duranensis | reverse complement strand
CAGGATCCTGTCTCTTTTGAGGTAATTTCTGCCTAGACAAGTCATCCAGTTCTTTGGTGAGCAAAGGGTGTTCATCTTCCCAAGTCTCATTACCAAATAACTTGTCTTTTAGCTTCATGATTGCTCCAAGGTATTTAGCAACTTGCTCTTCAGTGACATACTCATCCTCTTCAGAGGAAGAATACTCATCAGAGCTCATGAATGGCAGAAGTATGTTCAATGGAATCTCTATGGTCTCATTTTGAGCCTCAGATTCCCATGGTTCCTCACTGGGGAACTCATTGGAGGCCAGTGGACGTCCATTGAGGTCTTCCTCAGTGGCGTTCACTGCCTCTTCCTCCTCTCCAAATTTGGCCATGTTGATGGCTTTGCACTCTCCTTTTAGATTTTTTTCTGTATTGCTTGGAAGAGTACTAGGAGGGAGTTCAGTAATTTTCTTACTCAGCTG
>NC_029776.3:39367940-39368643 GCF_000817695.3 Arachis duranensis | reverse complement strand
TGCCTCCAAATTTCTAATGGAGGATCTTGTTTCAGTCATGAAACTTTGAGTGGTTTTGATCAGATCAGAGACCATGGTTGCTAAGTCAGAGGTGTTCTGCTTAGGACTCTCTGTCTGTTGCTGAGAAGATGATGGAAAAGGCTTGCCATTGCTAAACCTGTTTCTTCCACCAATATTATTGTTGAAACCTTGTTGAGGTCTCTGTTGATCCTTCCATGAGAGATTTGGATGATTTCTCCATGAAGGATTATAGGTGTTTCCATAGGGTTTTCCCATGTAGTTCACCTCTTCCATTGAAGGGTTCTCATGATCATAAGCTTCTTCTTCAGATGAAGCTTCCTTAGTACTGCTTGGTGCATTTTGCATTCCAGATAGACTTTGAGAAATCATATTGACTTGTTGAGTCAATATTTTGTTCTGAGCCAGTATGGCATTCAGGGTGTCAATCTCAAGAACTCCTTTCTTCTGATTAGTCCCATTGTTCACAGGATTCCTTTCAGAAGTGTACATGAATTGGTTATTTGCAACCATTTCAATTAGTTCTTAAGCTTCTGTAGGCGTCTTCTTCAGATGAAGAGATCCTCCAACAGAGCTATCCAAAGACATTTTAGACAGTTCAGACAGACCATCATAGAAGATACCTATGATGCTCCATTCAGAAAGCATATCAGAAGGACACTTTCTGATTAATTGTTTGTATCTT
>NC_029776.3:39366163-39367469 GCF_000817695.3 Arachis duranensis | reverse complement strand
TGGAATCCTCTATGTCACAGTATAGAGATTCCTTGAGGTGTCAGAGGAAAAGAAAAATAGAAGGCAGAAGTAGAAGAATTTGAACTTATCAAAGAAGATGGAGTTCGAATTGTGCATTAAGGAATAGTGTTAGTCCATAAATAGAAGGATGTGAGAAGAGGGGAAGAAATTTTCGAAAATTAAGTAAAAGATTTTGAAAACATTTTGAAAAACACTGGTTGATTTTCGAAAACCATGATTGAGAAAGAAATTAAGTGATTTTTGAAAAAGATTTGATTGAAGACTATTTTGAAAAAGATGTGGTTAAGAAGATATGATTGGTTTTAAAAAGATGTGATTGAGAAGATATGATTTGAAAAACATTTTAAAAAAAAAGATTTGATTTTAAAAATTAATAACTTGGCTAACAAGAAAAGATATGATTCAAACATTAAACCTTTCTCAACAGAAAAGGCAACATACTTGAATTGTTGAATTAAATCATTAATTGATAGCAAGTATTTTTGAAAAGGAAAGAAATTAATTTTGAAAACATATGATTGAAAAGATATGATTTGAAAAAGATTTGATTTTGAAAAACTTTGAAAACCTGAAAAAAAATTTGCATTAAAAACAAAATCTTCCCTCTTGTGCCATCCTGGCGTTAAACGCCCAGAATGGTGCACATTCTGGCGTTTAACGCCTAAAACTCTACCCTTTTAGGCGTTAAACGCCCAGCCAGGCACTCTGGCGGGCGTTTAAACGCTAGTCTGTCTTCTTCACTGGGCATTTTGAACGCCCAGCTTTTTCTGTGTAATTCCTCTGCTGTATGTTCTGAATCTTCAATTCTCTGTATTATTGACTTGAAAAGACACAAATTAAAAATATTTTTGGATTTTTAATAGTGAGGAATAATCAAAATGCAACTAAAATCAAATAACAATGCATGCAAGACACCAAACTTAGCAGTTTGTATACTACTGACACTAACAAAATGAGAATGCATATGAGACACATAAACACTCAAGTCAAGAGAATTCAAAGATCAGAGTAAGAAATCATCAAGAACAACTTGAAGATTAATGAAGACACATGCATGAATGCAAAAAGAACAAAAACATGCAATTGAAACTAAACTTAACATGAGACTCTAGACTCAAAAAGAAACATAAAATATTTTTGGTTTTTTATGATTTTGAAAAAGTTTTTGGATTTTTTTCAAAAATTAAGTGGAGAAGAAAATAAAGGTATCAAAATTCTAAATGAGAATTCCAGGAATCATGCAATGTTAGTCTAAAGCTTCAGTCTAAAGAAATTAGACATGGCT
>NC_029776.3:39360056-39365111 GCF_000817695.3 Arachis duranensis | reverse complement strand
TGGTGCCAGTTTGGGCGTTTAACTCCCATTCTTGTGCCAGTTCCGGCGTTTAACGCTGGGAATTCTGAGAGTGACTTTGAACGCCGGTTTGGGCCATCAAATCTTGGGCAAAGTATAGACTATCATTGCTGGAAAGCCCAGGATGTCTACTTTCCAACGCCGTTGAGAGCGCGCCAATTGGGCTTCTGTAGCTCTAGAAAATCCACTTCGAGTGCAGGGAGGTCAGAATCCAACAGCATCTGCAGTCCTTTTTAGTCTCTGAATCAGATTTTTGCTCAGGTCCCTCAATTTCAGCCAGAAAATACCTGAAATCACAGAAAAACACACAAACTCATAGTAAAGTCCAGAAAAGTGATTTTTAACTAAAAACTAATAAAAATATACTAAAAACTAACTAGATCATATTAAAAACATACTAAAAACAATGCCAAAAAGCGTATAAATTATCCGCTCATCACTAGGGGTTCCGCCTCAATCCATTTTGTAAAATAGTCTACCCCCATGATGAGAAATTTCACTTGTCCGGATCTTTGAGGAAAGAGACCGAGTAGGTCGAGTCCCCATTTTGCGAATGGCCAGGGTGAGGTTACGTTGATAAGTTCCTCTGGTGGGGCGATGTGAAAGTTGGCATGTTTCTGACATGGTGGACATGTCTTTATGAATTCTATTGCTTCTTTTTGTAGAGTCAGCCAATAGAATCCGGCCTGGAGTACTTTTTTGGTAAGAGCCTTTGCTCCGAGGTGGTTACCACAGATGCCACTGTGTACTTCTTCTAAAACTTCATTTGTGTTGGAAGTCGGCACACATTTTAACAGTGGTGTTGAAATCCCTCTCTTGTATAGAGTATTGTTTATGATGGGGTAGTATTGTGCTTCCCGTTTTAACCTCTTTGCCTCCTTCTTATCTGTAGGGAGTGTTTCTGTTTTGAGGTAGTTAATTATGGGAGTCATCCATCTTTGATCCAGACCTGTTATGGCTAGGATATTTTCTTCTTCCGAGATTGACAGGTTCTGCAACATTTCCTGGATGAGGCTTCTATTGTTGCCCCCTGGTTTGGTGCTGGCTAGTTTTGAGAGTGTATCAGCTCGAGCATTCTATTCCCGAGGTATGTGGTGGACCTCATATTCCCCGATTTGTCAGAGCTGTTCCCTGATTTTGTCCAAGTACTTTTTCATGGTGGGATCCTTGGCTTAGTAGTTCGCTGTTATTTGTGAGGTGACTACCTGTGAGTCGCTGAAGATGATAAGCTTTTGAGCTCTAACCTCCTTAGCCAGCTTCAAACCAGCTAGTAGTGCCTCATATTAGTAGTGCTTCAAACCTGATCGCTCTCTATTATCACGCCTACGCCACTTCCAGTTTTGTTTGAGGTACCGTCTACATAGAGATTCCATTTTGTAGGGATTTCTAGGGTGTCTGCAAACTCTACAATAAAGTCGAACAGATACTGTAATTTGATGGCTGTCCGAGCTTCATACTGAAGGTCAAATTCGGATAACTCGACTGCCCATTGCAAGATTCTTCCTGGTAAGTCTATTTTCTGTAAAATGCCTTTTATGGGCTGGTTGGTCTAAACCCTGATGGTGTGGGCTTGGAAATATGGGTGAAGTCATCGAGATGTTAGTATGAGAGTATAGGCGAATTTTTCTATGTTTTGATAGTTCAGTTCAGACCCTTGTAGTGCTTTGCTGATGAAGTATATAGTTTGTTGTCCACTGTCATCTTCTCGTATCAGTGCTGAAGCTACTGCCCGATTTCCTACCGTGAGGTACAATACAAGCGGTCCTCCTTCCTGTGGCCGAGTTAGAATAGGTGGTTGTCCTAGGAATCTTTTGAAATTCTGGAAGGCTTGCTCGCACTCTGCCGTCCATTTAAACATCTTTCCCTTCTGTAGGGTGGCGTATAAGAGGAGGAATCTTATTGCTGATCCAGCTAGGAATCTGGACAAGGCTGCCAATCTTCCATTGCATTGTTGTACCTCTTTAACACATGTCGGACTCTTCATGTCAAGTATAGCTTGGCATTTATCTGGGTTTGCCTCGATTCCTCTTTGTGTGAGCATAGAACCCAAGAACTTGCCAGCCTCTACTGTGAAGGTGCACTTTGCAGGATTAAGTCGCATGCCATGCTTTCTTATGGTATTGAATACTTGGGCGAGGTTGGACAGTAGCGACTCCTCGCTTTGTGTTTTTACTAACATGTCGTCTACATATACCTCCATTAGTTTTCCGATGTGTTCTGTGAAGACTTTGTTCATTGACCTTTGGTAGGTAGCTCCTGCATTTTTGAGTTCGAAGGGCATGACGATCTAACAGTAGTTTACTTTGGGAGTTAAAAATGAAGTTTTTTCTTGATCAGGCGGATACATTGTGATTTGATTGTATCCTGAATAAGTGTCCATAAATGAGAGGTACTTGTAACCGGAGGAGGTGTCCACCAGAGCATCGATACTTGGGAGCGGATAGGGATCTTTTGGGCAGGCTTTGTTGAGATCAGTGTAGTCAGTGCACATCCGTCACTTTCCATTTGATTTTTTCACTAAGACCGCGTTGGCTAGCCATAATGGGTATTTGACCTCTCTGATGAATCCTGCCTCCAGTAGGGCTTGTACCTGTTCTTCGACAGCTTGGGATCTTTCTGGTCCGAGCTTTCTACGCCTTTGCTGTACTGGCCGAGACCCTGGATATATTGCTAGTTTGTGGCACATTAGTTTGGGGTCTATGCCCAGCATTTCTGCAGCTTTCCATGCGAAGAGATCGACATTATCCTTTAAGAACTGTATGAGGGACTTTTTTATATCTTCTTTAAGGATTGCACTAACGTTGGTTGTTTTGTCCGGGACATCTCCAATCTGGACTTTTTCTATCTCGCCTTCTAGTTTTGGACGGAATTCTTCTCGGCCTCGAACTCCTCCGAGTTTCATGGTGTGGATTTCTTCTTCTTTGCCTCTGAAGTTTATACTTTCGTTGTAACAGTGGTGGGCCATCTTCAGGTCTCCTTTTATCGTAGCGATCCTGGTGGATGAAATTGTGATCTCTAACAATGGCATTCAACTTGGTATGCGCATCTACTAACTCAGCACTTTCTTCACAACTCCGCACAACTAACCAGCAAGTGCACTGGGTTATCCAAGTAAGAAACCTTACGTGAGTAAGGGTCGATCCCATGGAGATTGTTGGTATGAAGCAAGCTATGGTCATCTTGTAAATCTCAGTTAGGCGGATTCAAATGATTATGGAGTTTTCGAAAGTAATAATAAATAAAACATAAAATAAAGATAGAAATATTTATGTAAATCATTGGTGGAAATTCAGATAAGTGTATGGAGATGCTTTGTCCTTGTTGAATCTCTGCAACATACTGCTTTCTTACTTTCAATCCTTCATACTCATTTTCATGGCAAGTTGTGTGTAGGGCATCACCATTGTCAATGGCTACTTCCTATCCTCTTAGTAAAAAAGGTCCAAATGCTCTTGTCACAGCACGGCTAATCATCTATCGGTTCTCGATCATGTCGGAATAGAATCCATTGATTCTTTTGCGTTTGTCATCACGCCCAACAATCGCGAGTTTGAAGCTCGTCACAGTCATTAAATCCCTGAATCTTACTCGAAATACCACAGACAAGGTTTAGACTTTTCGGATTCTCAGGAATGGCCGCCAATAATTCTAGCTTATACCACGAAGATTCTGATCAAAGAATCCAAGAGATACGCGCTCGTTCTAAGGTAGAACGGAAGTGGTTGTCAATCACGCATTCATAGGTGAGAATGATGATGAGTGTCACGGATCATCACATTCATCATGCTAAAGTGCAACGAAAATCTTAAAACAGGAATAAGCTGAATTGAATAGAAAATAGTAGTAATTGCATTGAAACTCGAGGTACAGCAGAGCTCCACACCCTTAATCTATGGTGTGTAGAAACTCCACCATTGAAAATATATAAGTGATGAAGGTCCAGGCATGGCCGATTGGGCAGCCCCCATGAATGATCAAAAGATCGAATGGTCAAGAGACTATACTGTCAAAGACGAAACCATGATGTCTAATAAAATAGTAAATTTTCCTATTTTTACTAGACTAGCTACTACGGTTTACAGAAATAAGTAATTGATGCAGAAATCCACTTCCGGGGCCCACTTGGTGTGTGCTTGGGCTGAGCTTGAGCTTTACACGTGCAGAGGCTTCTCTTGGAGTTAAACGCCAAGTTGTAACATGTTTTTGGCGTTTAACTCTGGTTTATGACGTGTTTCTGGCGTTTGACTCCAGAATGCAGCAAGGAACTGGCGTTGAATGCCAGTTTACGTCATCTAATCTCGAATAAAGTATGAATTATTATATATTGCTGAAAAGCTCTGGATGTCTACTTTCCAACTCCGTTGAGAGCGCACCATTTGGAGTTTTGTAGCCCCAAAAAATCTATTTCGAGTGCAGGGAGGTCAGAATCCAACAGCATCAGCAGTCCTTTGTCAGCCTCCTTATCAGAGTTTTGCTCAGGTCCCTCAATTTCAGCTAGAAAATACCTGAAATCATAGAAAAATACACAAACTCATAGTAAAGTCTAGAAATGTGAATTTTACATAAAACTAATGAAAACATCCCTAAAAGTAGCTAGATCCTACTAAAAAGTATCTAAAAATAATGCCAAAAAGCGTATAAATTATCCGCTCATCACAACACCAAACTTAAATTGTTGCTTGTCCCCAAGCAACTGAAAATCAAATAGGATAAAAAGAAGATAATATACTATAAATCCCAAAATATCAATGAATATTAGTTCTAATTAGATGAGCGGGACTTGTAGCTTTTTGCTTCTGAACAATTTTGGCATCTCACTTTATCCTTTGAAGTTCAAAATGATTGGCTTCTATAGGAACTCAGAGTTCAGATAGTGTTAATTGATTCTCCTAGTTAAGTATGTTGATTCTTGAACACAGCTACTTTTATGAGTCTTGGCCGTGGCCTTAAGCACTTTATTTTCCAGTATTACCACCAGATACATAAATGTCACAGACACATGACTGGGTGAACCTTTTCAGATTGTGACTCAGCTTT
>NC_029776.3:39352875-39359258 GCF_000817695.3 Arachis duranensis | reverse complement strand
GGATGTCTCCTTCTATGATAACTCCAGCTGAGTAGCATAGATGGCAAATAAGATGAGGAAAAGCTAGCCTTGCCATGGTGGAGGACTTTTCGGCTATTTTGTAGAATTCAAGAGAGATGACTTCATGAACTTCTACTTCCTCTCCAATCATGATATGGATCATGATGGCCCGATCCACAGTAACTTTAGATTAGTTGCTAGTGGGGATGATGGAGCGTTGGATAAATTCCAACCATCCTCTAGCCACAGGCTTAAGATTCAGTCTTCTCAATTGAACCGGCTTGCCTATTGAGTCTCTTTTCCATTAAGCTCCTTCCACACATATGTCCATAAGGACTTGGTCCAACCTTTGATCAAAGTTGACCCTTCTAGTGTAGGGGCGTGCATTTTCTTGCATCATAGGCAAGTTGAACGCCAACGTTACATTTTTCGGACCGAAATCTAAGTATTTCCCCTGAACCATTGTAAGATAATTCTTTGGATTCGGGTTCACACTTTGATCATGGTTCCTAGTGATCTATGCATTGGCATAGAACTCTTGAACCATTAAGATTCCGACTTGTTGAATGGGGTTGGTCAGAACTTCCCAACCTCTTCTTTGGATCTTATGTCGGATCTCCGAATACTCATTTTTCTTGAGCTTGAAAGGGACCTCAGGGATCACCTTCTTCTTGGCCACAACATCATAGAAGTGGTCTTGATGGACCTTTGAGATGAATCTCTCCATCTCCCATGACTCGGAGGTGGATGCTTTTGTCTTCCCTTTCCCTTTTCTAGAGGTTTCTCTGGCCTTAGGTACCATAAGTGGTTATGGAAAAACAAAAAACTATGCTTTTACTACACCAAACTTAGAATATTTCTCACCCTCGAGCAAGATAAGAAAGAAAAGAAAAGAAGAAGAGGAAGAAGAAGAAGAAAATGGAGGAGAGGGAGAGAAGTGTATTTGGCCAAGGGGGAGAAGAGAGGGTTGTGTTGTGTGAGAATGAAGAGGGATAGAGAGGTTTATATAGTGGGGGAAGAGGGGTTAAGGTTCGGCCATGTTGGGTGGGTTTGGGTGGGAAAGTGATTTTGAATTTTGAAGGTTGGTGGGGTGATAAACCCCTATTTCATGGTTTATCTTGTACTCAATTGAGTGGTTTTTATCAAGCCTTTGCCCACTTATTCATATGATTTGCATGGTTTTACATTCTCCTTCCTGATTTTGTGCTATAATTGAAAACATGCTTCTTTGCCTTTTATTTTCTTTTATTTAAATGCTCTCTTGTTATCATTCGATGCCTTGATATGTGTGTTAAGTGATTTCAGGGATTACAGGGCATGAATGGCTCAGAAGATGGAAAGGAAGCATGCAAAAGTGGAAGGAATATAAGAAGTTGAAGGAACTGCAAAGCTGTCAGCCTAACCCTCTCACACTAAAACGATCATAACTTGAGCTATAGAGATCCAAATGACGTGGTTCCAATTGCGTTGGAAAGCTAACATCTGGGGCTTCAATTTGATATATAATTTGCCATAGTGGCCATACAGATAAGCGAACGCGCACTCCACGCGGACACATCGCATCTGCGAATCTCATTCCACGCAAACGCGTGGATGACGCCTCCGCATCACTTTGCCGTGACCTGTACGGACCAGAAAGCACTGGAAGTGATTTCTGGGCTATTTTTGACCCAGTTCTTGGCCCAGAAAACATAGATTAGAGGCTGGGAGTGGAGCAGAATGAATCATTCAATCATTACTCACAATTTTAGGTTTTAGATGTAGTTTTTTAGAGAGAGGTTCTCTCCTCTTTCTTAGGATCTAGGATTTGGATTTCTATTAGGATTAGGATTGTTTCTTCATACCAGGTTCAATAATTTATGTTTCTCTTCTATTTTTGTTTACTCTGAAGCTTTTATTTGTGTTTAATTTGTGTTGCCTAATTGGCTTATGAACTTTTCATGTTAGGATTGATTTTCTTATTTAATACACATTATTGAGATGTTTTCAGATATATGATTTTAATTTAGCTTTCTATATTCTTGGCTTTGGTTGATTAATTGGTAACTCTTGAGTTATCAAACTCATCTTGATTGATAATTGCTATTTTTGCTAATTGAATTGAATTCCAATAACTCTAGTCCTTTTTTGGGAATTGACTAGGACCTGAGGATCAAACTAATTAGTCCACTTGACTTTCCTTTGCTTTAGGAAAGGTTAACTAAGTGGGATTAAAACTCCATTCTCATCACCATCGATAAGGATAACTAGGATAGGACTTCCAATTTCTCATGTCTTGCCAAGAGTTTATTTTATAGTTATTTATTTATTTTACTTGTCATTTAACATACTTCTTTCTTACTTTCAAAACCCCCAATTTACAAGACTCATAACTAATAATAAGAACACCTCCCTGCAATTCCTTGAGAAGACAACCCGAGGTTTAAATAGTTTGGTTATCAATTTATTTAGGGGTTTGTTACTTGTGACAACCAAAACGTTTATAAGAAAGGACTTTTATTGGTTTAGAATCTATACTCACAACGCGACTATATTTTTACAAAATTCTTTACTAGCAAAAATTCTCTCTTCAAAATGGCGTCGTTGCCGGGGAATTGCAAACGTGTGCCTTATTATTGGTTATTGTAAATATTATTCAAAAAAAATTATCTTATCTTATTTTTTTTTCAAAAATATCTTATCTTATTTTTTTCAAAAAAAATCAAATTTTTTTCAAAATATTTTCTTTTTGTTAGTTTTTGTTTTTATTTTCTTCTACTACTATGAACTCTCACCCCTTTGGCTGTGAGTCTGGTTACAACTATGTTGTAGGAAGAGGAAGTTATAACAGGAATATGCATCAAGGTCAAAGCAATCAAAGATGCACGGAGCCAAGAGGAGCTAATTAACCCTTTAGGTGACAACACCTTCCAAGATATCATGGACAAAGACCATTCTATAATGCATACCAAGCTGATAGATATGGTGGACCCCCTTGTAGTTACCAACAAGCCCCATCATATGCCAATGAACCACCTCCTCAACATAGCTTTGAACTACCACACTCACAAGCCCCTTTCCACCATTCACCTCCATATGACCCCAATCCTTATTCACCACACCAACCACCAAATGAACCATACACAGAACCACCACCTTAATATACACCATCTCCTTATCATTATCAAGATGAACCACTTTCCTACCATGAACCCTTTCTCCCAACAAATGAACCCTCCTATCCACCCCAAACCTCCATGGAGAAAGTATTTGCCGATCTAAACTCTACTATACAAGCTCTCGCCGCCGAAATCGGACCACCAAATACCTTCAAAAATCAACCCTCAAGCTCCAATGCACTTCCGTCTCAACCACACAATGATCCACCCATCCCATCACCACCATCCATGGAAGGGCACCCACATCCATCAATCTAAGAGCAACATGATCCCAATGATGCTATTGACATGGAACAACAGAGAAGGGATCATCTTCGCGAATCCATACTTCATAAGGAGCTTGAGGAGGCACTAAAGGTGAAGGTAGAAAAGACCCTTGAAGATGAAGGAGTAATTGAAGGGAGTTGTCATGGAAAGGTAATCATCAAGGAGGAACAAGAGTCAATGGATCATTTCAAGGAAATAGTAGATCAATTTCATGCAACCCTTCATCAACTGGAGCAAGCAATAAATCAATTATCTTTCAGACGTTTAGACATCCAACAGACTCCCATGGCCCCACATGGAGAATCCAATGAAGAACGTAGCATGAGGGAGACACTAGAGACTCCAATGGACAATAAGGAGCATGACTTTGTATTGGAACAAGTGGAGAAAGCCATAATAGTTGCAGAGGAAGAAATGGTTGAAGATTTAGGAGATGCAGAACCTCCACGGGAACCTCAAGTCACAAAACCCTCTTCTAAGGAGTTTGAATTTGTTGTTGAGGAGGGTGTACAACCTCCAAGGCATATCATGGTTGAAGACTTGGAAGAGGTTGATCAAGAGATGGAGATTCAAGAAGAAAAAGCACAACCTCCCATGCTCTGGGTAAGCAATGAAGAAAAGATTGAGGTGGAAGAAAGCTACCAAGAGGTAGAGGTTGAAACTGAAGAAGCTTACAAAGAGGTGGAAGTTGTCAAAGAAGAGCACAAGGGAGTGGAGCTTGCAAATTCATTAGAAATATCTCTCCCAAGACCATTACCGTCCAACACAACATTCAAGTGGGTAAAATTCCTCTCCTTATCCTTTACTTTCCCACTTGAATATAGGCTACTGGAGACGGACGGTCAACTCAGAGCTCTTTGTGGCATTAGGCGTAAGAGGAAGATGGTCCGTGGTAAGAATTGTGCTGCAAGGTTCATTATGGTTGGAAGTTTTAAGTTTAAACGCAAAGGTTGGTGTAGAGCTCAACTGAATGGGTCTAGGAAGTTGTTTGGCCGCTTTAGTGAGAATTCAGATTGCCTGCCACCCGCTTGGAACACTAATGATCAACAAGAAGAAGGGTGCAAAAGCAAGGTTTGGGACCCCGGAATTCAATCTAAAAATCAATACTCTTGGGGCCTTGTCACTTGCTTTAGCTTGCTTAAAGGCTTTCTGCGCCTGGTTTGAGATCCCGGAGGACATTGGACGTACAAACATTGGTGGGGATTCCTGGATCAATACAAGCACAAGCCTCCATGACAAGGAGCTCGCCAATGTCCAACTTAAGGACTTTAACTAAAAGTGCTGGGTGGGAGACAACCCACCATGGTATGACTGTTCCTTTTTCTATTTTAATTTTAGTCTGTTTTTGAGTTTTGATTGAACCTGGAATCATGCATAGCATTCATACTAAGCATTGCATTCTGCATACTGCATTATAAAAAAAATCACGCACACAACGCGACAGCGTCGCCGACGCGTCCGCGTCATAGGTGCGTTGAGAAGAAAACAAAATTGAACAGAGAGTCACGCGAGAGCGTGGCTGGAGGCGTGCCTTTGGCACAAATTGATCCACGCGACTGCGTCGCTGACGCGTCCGCGTCATGTGGGAAAAATGCCTCCCACGTGTCCGCGTCACCCACGCAAACGCGTGCCCTGTAAATCGACGTAAAAAGAGTGTATGGCCGAAAGTTGAGCTGGAATTGGGCTGGACTCGTGCTAGAAGCACAAGTCCTACCACGCGTCCACGTCATTTTTTAAATAGGCCATCCACGCGATCGCGTCCACCACGCGACCGCGTCACCCAGATTTTTGGCAAAATGCATTTACACAGAGAGTTGTGCGAACGCGAGGTTGCACTCGCGCCACTAGCACAAATCGAGTCATGCGTCCGCATACCCCACGCGTCTGTGTCACTTGAATTTATCACACTCCACGCGATCGTGTGACCCACGCGTCTGCGTCATCTGTGACGCACAGCTTATCCAGACCAGTGCCAATTATCTTATCTTTTCTTTTCTAATCCTAATTTCTTTTATCTTTTCTTCTTTCTTCCTCCTTTCTTACTTTCTTTTTCTTTTCCATTGTTGTTAAATTTTCTCATTCAACTGTTGTATCTTTTCTGGTATTATCTTGGTGCTTAGTGACTTGTTTTATTTTTGTTAGGTAATATTAATTAAATCAATGCCTATCTTTTATACCTGTATTACTTTTGCATTGACATGAATTTATATTATCTCTCTTTACCCACTCTCTTCCCATTGTTGCAATTTTTTCACTCTTGATATGTCATTTGCTTCCACTATTTTCTCCCTTGCATGTTGTAGCTACCATGTAATTAAGACCTTTATTATTTGGCATTAACACCCATATTTCATTTATGTTCTTATCTTTACTTTTGGGTTACTTTCCTTTTTTTTCTCTCCTTTCAGGATGGCCACCGAGGAAGGGAAAGGGAAAGCTTTTAAATGGGGAGACAAACAAGTCAATCTGCACAATCTATAGCAAAAGGCATCAGTTGGAGCAGCCATCCACTTATACATCTTAGCATGCACCGAGGACGGTGCAATCTTTAAGAGTGGGGAGGTCGATACTGATCTCCATGGGTTAGTTATTTCTGACTCAACACCAATGTCTAAACTTCTCTGTAGTTAGTTCTTGCATTTGCATGTTTGATTGAATTATAGTTAGATTTTGTGCATATTTTACCACCACTTGGTTGAAGTAATCAATTTCTTTTCAAGACTTTATTTTATAATATTTCACTAATTTAAATTAAAAATTAAAATTTTCTATGTGTTAAATTTGTTTGAAGTTGTATTTGGAACATGGTTTTTGAGCCAAAGAACACACAACCTGTGAGATTTGAGCTTATTTACATGGTTACATTATTTAACCATAAATTTTTATTCTTGTGTGTTTTCTTCTCTATGATTGCAATTGTTGCTTTGTTCCATTCTATATGTCCATTATTTAGTGTAT
>NC_029776.3:39326221-39352156 GCF_000817695.3 Arachis duranensis | reverse complement strand
CTAATCAAGGGTTCAATTATTAGCTCACTTAGCCTTATATATATACCCTTACCCTTACCTTAGCCCCATTACAACCTTGAAAAAGACCTCATGATATTTGTATGTATACATTAAATATTTGTTGATTGGTTAGATAAAGAACAAAGTATAGAAAGCATGATTAGAGAAGAATAGAGTGATTACCCTATACACTAGAGAGACTAGAGTGATATACAATACCAGTGAGGGTTCAATGCTTGATTCTATGTTCCCTGTTTTCATAAGCTATCTTCTTACAAGTTTACTTGTCTTTTATTGTGTAATTTGAATTAGTGAAATTTGATTCATATTTGTCTTGGAGAACTTATTTACTTTAAACTAAGTAGGTAGAAACATGTTGCATGTAGTTGCATTCACATAGATAGGATGCATTGCATACCCTCTATCATTCCTCTTCACTCCCTTATAGCTTCTCTTGAGCTTAGCATGAGGACATGCTAATGTTTAAGTGCGGGGAGGTTGATAAATCCCTATTTCATGGTTTATCTTGTGCTCAATTGAGTGGTTTTTATCAAGCCTTTGCCCACTTATTCATATGATTTGCATGGTTTTACATTCTCCTTCCTGATTTTGTGCTATGATTGAAAACATGCTTCTTTGCCTTTTATTTTCTTTTATTTAAATCCTCTCTTGTTATCATTCGATGCCTTGATATGTGTGTTAAGTGATTTCAGGGATTACAGGGCATGAATGGCTCAAAGGATGGAAAGGAAGCATGCAAAAGTGGAAGGAATACAAGAAGTTGAAGGAACTGCAAAGCTATCAGCCTGACCCTCTCACACTAAAACAATCATAACTTGAGCTACAGAGATCCAAACGACCTGGTTTCAGTTGCGTTGGAAAGCTAACGTCCGGGGCTTCGATTTGATATATAATTTGCCATAGCAGCCATATAGATAGGCGATGCAAACACGCGCTCCACGCGGATGTGTCGCATCTGCGAATCTCATTCCACGCAAACGCGTGGATGACGCCTCCGCGTCATTTTTCCGCGATCTGTACAGACCAGAAAGCGCTGGAAGTGATTTCTGGGCTATTTTGACCCAGTTCTCAGCCCAGAAAACACAGATTAGAGGCTGGAAGTGGAGCAGAATAAATCATTCAATCATTACTCATAATTTTAGGTTTTAGATGTAGTTTTTTAGAGAGAGGTTCTCTCCTCTCTCTTAGGATTTAGGATTAGGATTTCTATTAGAATTAGGATTGTTTTTTCATACCAGGTTCAATAATTTATGTTTCTCTTCTATTTTTGTTTACTCTGAAGCTTTTATTTGTGTTTGATTTGTGTTGCCCAATTGGCTT
The DNA here is from genome assembly GCF_000817695.3 of Arachis duranensis. Lineage (NCBI taxonomy): Eukaryota > Viridiplantae > Streptophyta > Magnoliopsida > Fabales > Fabaceae > Arachis > Arachis duranensis. The sequence goes on along the minus strand of NC_029776.3, from coordinate 39,350,815 downwards.
ATGAACTTTTCATGTTAGGATTGATTTTCTTATTTAATACACATTATTGAGATGTTTTCAGATATATGATTTTAATTTAGCTTTCTATATTCTTGGCTTTGATTGATTAATTGGTAACTCTTGAGTTATCAAACTCATCTTGATTGATAATTGCTATTTTTGCTAATTGAATTGAATTCCAATAACTCTAGTCCTTTCTTGGGAATTGACTAGGACTTGAGGATCAAACAAATTAGTCCACTTGACTTTCCTTTGCTTTAGTAAATGTTAACTAAGTGGCATTAAAACTCCATTCTCATCACCATCGATAAGGATAACTATGATAGGACTTCCAATTTCTCATATCTTGCCAAGAGTTTATTTTATAGTTATTTATTTATTTTACTTGTCATTTAACATACTTCTTTCTTACTTTCAAAACCCCCAATTTACAAGACTCATAACTAATAATAAGAACACCTCCCTGCAATTCCTTGAGAAGACGACCCGAGGTTTAAATACTTTGGTTATCAATTTATTTAGGGGTTTGTTACTTGTGACAACCAAAACGTTTGTAAGAAATGACTTTTGTTGGTTTAGAATCTATACTCACAACGCGACTATATTTTTACAAAATTCTTTACTAGCAAAAATTCTCTCTTCATAGGGTTTATGGGGAAGAGTGGATGGATGTGAGTGGTGAAGAGGTGATGGGGAAGAGAGATTTGAGGTGATTGGTGAAGGGTTTTTGGGGAAGAGTGTTATTGGGTTGTGTGAAGAAGAGAGAAGGTAAGTGGAGGTAGGTAGGGATCCTGTGGGGTCCATAGATCCTGAGATGATCCTGTGGGGTCCACAGATCCTGAGGTGTCAAGGATCTACATCCCTGCACCAATGAGGCATGTAAAACACCCTCTGCATGCAATCCTGGCATTCAACGCCAGATTGATGCTTGTTTCTGGCGTTGAACGCCAGCTTCATGCTTGTTTTGGGCGTTCAACCCCCATCTGTAGCATGTTTATGGCGTTGAACGCCAGCTTTCCTCAGTGTGCAATCCTGGCATTTAAATGCCAGATTTCTGCATGTTTCTGGCATTCAACGCCAGATCCATGCTCTGTTCTGGCGTTGAATGCCAGCCAGATGCTCCTTACTGGCGTTTAAACGCCAATACGCCCTTCCTCCAGGGTGTGTTATTTCTTCTGCTGTTTTTGATTCTGTTTTTAATTTTAGTATTTGTTTTGTGAATCCACATGATCATGAACCTAATAAAACATAAAAGAATAATAAAAATAAAATTAGATAAATAAAAATTGGGTTGCCTCCCAATAAGCGCTTCTTTAATGTCATTAGCTTGACAGTGGGCTCTCATGGAGCATCACTGGTGATCAGGTCAATATTGTAGACTCCCGACACCAAACTTAGAGTTTGAATGTGGGGGTTTAACACCAAACTTAGAGTTTGGTTGTGGCCTTCCATTACCAAACTTAGAGTTTGATTGTGGGGGCTTTGTTTGACTCTGTATTGAGAGAAGCTTTTCATGCTTCCTCTCCATGGTTGTAGAAGAAGATCCTTGAGCTTTAAACACAAGGTAGTCTCCATTTCATTGAAGGACTAGCTTTCCTCTGTCAACATCAATCACAACTCCTGCTGTGGCTAGGAAGGGTCTTCCAAGGATGATGTATTCATCCTCCTCTTTCCTAGTGTCTAAGATCATGAAATCAGCAGGGATGTAGAGGCCTTTAACCTTCACTAACACGTCCTCTACTAATCCATAAGCTTGTCTTTGTGATCCGTCTGCCATCTCTAATGAGAATGTGACAGGCTGTACCTCAATGATCCCCAGCTTCTCCATTACAAAGAGTGGCATAAGATTTATGCCTGACCCTAGTTTACACAGAGCCTTCTCAAAGGTCATGGTGCCCATGGTACATGGTATTAAGAATTTACCAGGATCTTGTCTCTTTTGAGGTAGAGTTTGCTGAACCCAAGTATCTAGTTCACTAATGAGCAAGGGAGGTTCACCTTCCCAAGTTTCATTACCAAACAACTTGGCATTCAGTTTCATGATGGCTCATAGATATTGAGCAACTTGCTCTCCAGTTACATCTTTTTCCTCTTCAGAAGAAGAATAGTCTTCAGAGATCATGAATGGTAGAAGGAGGTTTAATGGGATCTCTATGGTCTCTATATGAGCCTCAGATTCCTTTAGGTCCTCAATAGGGAACTCCTTCTTGCTTGAGAGACGTCCCATGAGGTCTTCCTCATTGAGATTCACGTCCTCTCCTTCCTTTCTAGGTTCAGCCATGTTGATTATGTCAATAGCCTTGCACTCTCTTTTTGGATTCTCTTCAGTATTGCTTGGGAGAGTACTAGGAGGAGTTTCAGTGATTTTCTTATTCAGCTGGCCCACTTGTGCCTCCAAATTTTTGATGGAGGATCTTGTTTCACTCATGAAACTTAAAGTGGCCTTAGACAGATCAGAGACTATGTTTGCTAAGTTAGAGGTGCTCTGCTCAGAATTCTCTATCTATTGCTGAGAAGATGATGGAAAAGGCTTGTTATTGCTGAGCCTATTTCTTCCACCATTATTAAAGCCTTGTTGAGACTTTTTTGATCCTTCCATGAGAAATTTGGATGGTTTCTTCATGAAGAATTATAGGTGTTTCCATAAGGTTCACCCATGTAATTTACCTCTGCTATTGCAGGGTTCTCAGGATCATAAGCTTCTTCTTCAGAAGATGCCTCTTTAGTACTGTTGGATGCATTTTGCCATCCATTCAGACTTTGAGAAAATCATGTTGACTTGCTGGGTCAACATTTTTTTTCTGAGCCAATATGGCATTCAGAGCATCAATCTGAAGAACTCCCTTCCTCTGAGGCGTCCTATTATTCACAGAATTCCTCTCAGAAGTGTACATGAATTGGTTATTTGCAACTATGTCAATAAGTTCTTGAGCTTCTGTAGGTGTTTTCTTTAGGTGAATGGATCTACCTGCAGAATGGTCCAGTGACATCTTAGACAACTCAGATAGACCATAATAGAATATATCCAGAATGGTCCACTCTAAAAGCATGTCAGAAGGACACCTTTTGGTCATCTGCTTGTATCTTTCCCAAGCTTCAAAGAGGGATTCACCATCTTTTTGTTTGAAGGTCTGAACATCCACTCTAAACTTGCTCAGCTTTTGAGGAGGAAAGAACTTAGCCAAGAAGGCCATGACCAGCTTATCCCAAGAGTTCAGGCTATCTTTAGGTTGAGAGTCCAACCATGTTCTAGCCCTGTCAGTTACAACAAAAGGGAAAAGTATGAGCCTGTAGACTTCAAGATCTACTCCATTAGTCTTAACAGTCTCACAGATCTGCAAAAAAATTCAGTTAAAAACTAATAGGGATCTTCTGATGGAAGTCCATGGAATTTGCAGTTCTGTTGCATTAGAGCAACTAGTTGAGGTTTCAGCTCAAAATTGTTTGCTCCAATGTCAGGGATTGAGATGCTTCTTCCGTCAAATTTGGAAGTAGGTGTAGTATAATCACCAAGCATCCTCCTTGCATTATTGTTGTTGGGTTCGACTGCCATATCCTTTTCTTGTTCAAAAATTTCAGTAAGGTTGTCTCTGACTTGTTGTAATTTAGCTTCTCTTAGTTTCCTCTTCAGAGTCCTTTCAGGTTCAGGATCAGCTTCAACAAGAATGTATTTTTCCTTGTTTCTGCTCATATGAAAGAGAAGAGAACAGAAAAGGAAGAGGAATCCTCTATGTCACAGTATAGAGATTCCTTTATGTTAGTAGAAGAAGAAAGGAATAGAAGAAGGAAAAGAGTTAAGAATCCAAACACAAGGGGGGAAGATAGGTTCGAATTCTTGAGATGAAGAGAAGTGTTAAAAAATAAATAAATAAATAAATAGAAGAAGATGAGAGGGAGAGAATTTCGAAAATTAATTTTGAAAAAGGGTTAGTGATTTTCGAAAATTAAGAGAAGAATTAAAATTAAAATTAAAATTTGAAACAATTAGTTAATTAAGAAAGTTTTGAAAAAGAGGGAGGAATTTTCGAAAATTAGAAAGGTGGAAGTAGTTAAGTGGTTTTGAAAAAGATAATAATTTTAAAACAAATAAAAAGTCAATTAGTTAGTTGAAAAAGATTTAAAAATCAATTTTAAAAAGATAAGAAGTTAGAAAAGATATTTTGAAATTGATTTTGAAAAAAATATTATTTGAAAGATATTTTTAAAAGATATGATTGAAAATGACATTTTGAAAAAGATTTAATTTTTAAAATTAAAATTGATTACTTGACTAACAAGAAACTGAAAGATATGACTCTAGAATTTAAAGATTGAACCTTTTTTAACAAGAAAGTAACAACCTTCAAATTTTTGAATCAATTACATTAATTGTTAGTAAAGTTTTCAAAATTTTGAAATAAAGATAAGAAAGAGATTTTGAAAATATTTTTAAATTTTTTAAAATCATAAGATAAAAATAAAAAAGATTTGATTTTTGGAAAAGATTTTGAAAAGATAGGATTTTTAAAATTGAAAATTTGACTTGACTTATAAGAAATAGCTAAGTTTTTAAAAATTTTTTACTAAGTCAACTCAATTTTTGAAATTTATGAGAAAAATAAGGAAAAGATAATTTTTTGATTTTTTTTTAATTTTTAATGAGGAGAGAGAAAAACAACAAAAATGACTCACAACATGAAAATTATGAATCAAAACACATGATGCATGCAAGAACACTATGAATGTCAAGATGAACACCAAGAACACTTTGAAGATCAAGATGAACATCAAGACTTATTTTTGAAAAAAATTTCAAGAAAAGAAAAACATGCAAGACACCAAACTTAGAAATTTTTCATGCTTAGACACTATGAATGCAAGAATGCACATGAAAAACAACAAAAAGCACAAAACAAGAAAATTTAAAGATCAAACAAGAAGACTTGTCAATAACAACTTGAAGATCATGAAAAATACATTGCATGAATTTTCGAAAAATACAAGAAAAAGATGAACATTCAATAGACACCAAACTTAAAACATGACACAAGACTCAAACAAGAAACACAAAATATTTTTAGTTTTTATGATTTTATTGATTCTTTTGTATTTTATTTTATTATTTTTTTCGAAAATATATAGGAAAAATAAAATAAGAAATTCAAAATTTTTAATAAGAATTCCAGGAATCTTTCAATGTTAGCCTAAAGCTCCGATCCAGGAGTTGGACATGGCTTAATAGCCAGCCAGCTTTAGGATATAAATTAGGCATGCAACAGTTGATACTTCATCCAATTCCATATACATGCCCTTTATGCTGACAAGTGGAAGCCTCAATCCAAAAGGATTTGGACATGGCTTTTTAGCCAGCCAAGCTTCAACATGCTTCATGAAACACTAGAATTCATTCTTAAAAATTTAGAATAATTTTTCGAAAACAGAAGTAAAAATTTTTTTTGAAAGATTTTTGAAAAAAAATTTTGAAAATAAAACAAAAAGAAAATTACCTAATCTGAGCAACAAGATGAACCGTCTGTTGTCCAAACTCGAATAATCCCCAGCAACGGCACCAAAAACTTGGTGCATGAAATTGTGATCTCTAACAATGGCATTCAACTTGGTATGCGCATCTACTAACTCAGAACTTTCTTCACAACTCCGCACAACTAACCAGCAAGTGCACTGGGTCATCCAAGTAATAAACCTTACGTGAGTAAGGGTCGATCCCACGGAGATTGTTGGTATGAAGCAAGCTATGGTCATCTTGTAAATCTCAGTTAGGCGGATTCAAATGATTATGGAGTTTTCGAAAGTAATAATAAATAAAACGTAAAATAAAGATAGAAATACTTATGTAAATCATTAGTGGAAATTCAGATAAGTGTATGGAGATACTTTGTCCCTGTTGAATCTCTGCAACATACTGCTTTCTTACTTTCAATCCTTCATACTCCTTTCCAAGGCAAGCTGTATGTAGGGCATCACCGTTGTCAGTGGCTACTTCCCATCCTCTCATTGAAAAAGGTCCAAATGCTCTTGTCACAGCACGGCTAATCATCTGTCGGTTCTAGATCATGTCGGAATAGAATCTATTGATTCTTTTGCGTTTGTCATCACGCCCAACAATCGCGAGTTTGAAGCTCGTCACAATCATTCAATCCCTGAATCTTACTCGGAATACCACAGACAAGGTTTAGACTCTCTGGATTCTCAGGAATGGCCGCCAATAATTCTAGCTTATACCACGAAGATTCTGATGAAAGAATCCAAGAGATATGCGCTCGTTCTAAGGTAGAACGGAAGTGATTGTCAATCACGCATTCATAGGTGAGAATGATGATGAGTGTCATGGATCATCACAGTCATCATGTTGAAGTGCAACGAATATCTTAGAACATGAATAAGCTGAATTGAATAGAAAATAGTAGTAATTGCATTGAAACTCAAGGTACAGCAGAGCTCCACACCCTTAATCTATGGTGTGTAGAAACTCCACTGTTGAAATTACATAGGTGATGAAGGTCCATGCCTGGCCGAATGGCCAGCCCCCATGAATGATCAAAAGACCAAATGGTCAAGACACTATACTGTCAAAGATGAAACCAAGATGTCTAATACAATAGTAAAATGTCCTATTTATACTAGGGTTTACGGAAATAAGTAATTGATGCAGAAATCCACTTTCGGGGCCTACTTGGAATGTGCTTGGGCTGAGCTTGAGCTTTACAAGTGCAGAGGCTTCTCTTGGAGTTAAACGCTTAGTTGTAACATGTTTTTGGCGTTTAACTATGGTTTATGACGTGTTTCTGGCGTTTGACTCCAGAATGCAGCATGGAACTGGCGTTGAACGCCAGTTTACATTGTCTAATCTCGAATAAAGTATGGACTATTATATATTTCTGGAAAGCTCTGGATGCTTACTTTCCAACGCCATTGAGAGCGCACCATTTGGAGTTTTGGAGCTCCAGAAAATCCATTTCGAGTGCAGGGAGGTCATAATCCAACAACATCAGCAGTCCTTTGTCAGCCTCCTTATCAGAGTTTTGCTCAAGTCCCTCAATTTCAGCCAGAAAATACCTGAAATCATAGAAAAACACACAAATTCATAGTAAAGTCTAGAAATGTGAATTTTACATAAAAACTAATGAAAACATCCCTAAAAGTAGTTAGATCCTACTAAAAACTACCTAAAAACAATGCCAAAAAGCGTAGAAATTATTCGCTCATCAGATCCCTTCTACAGTTGGGAACTTCATGCATAGGTGTGGAGTTGAGACTACTGCTCCGAGCTGGTTTAGAGTTGTCCGACCTATTAAGGCATTGTAGGCTGAGTTCACATCAAGCACGATGTAGTCTATGTTGAGGGTCCTAGACCGGTTCTCTTTTCCAAAGGTTGTGTGTAGCGAGATGTAACCAAGTGGTTGGATTGGGGTGTCTCCAAGTCCAAATAAATTGTCCGGATATGCTTTGGACTCTTTTTCTTCTAGGCCAAGTTTGTCGAAGGCTGTCTTGAATAAAATGTCAGCCGAGCTTCCTTGGTCCACCGGTGTTCGATGTAGATTAAGATTGGCCAACATGATAGTGATGACCATAGGATCGTCATGTCCCGAGATGACGCCAGCTGCGTCCTCTTTAGTAAAGGTGATAGTAGGGAGGTCGGGTGCCTCTTCTCCTCCCCCAATGTGGTATACTTCTTTGAGGTGTCTTTTGCGAGATGATTTGGAGATTCCTCTTCCTACGAATCCCCATGTATCATGTGAACATGCCTCTCCAGGGTACGAGGTGGTCGTTCTAAGCGACCAACCTCTTCGTCTCTTCTTCTCTTTTTGGGCTCATCTGTCTTACTGGCTAGGTACCGATCTAGTCTCCCCTCCCTTACCAATTTCTCTATGACATTCTTCAAGTCGAAGCACTTGTTGGTGGGATATCCATAGATTCGATGGTATTTGCAATATTCTGTCCGATTTTCTCCTCCCTTTTTGCTTTTAAGTGGACGGGGTGGTGGAATATTCTCGGTGTGGCATACTTCTCTATAAACTTCCACAAGAGACACCCGGAGAGGGGTGTAATTGTGGTATTTCTTAATCTTCTCTCCATGCAGATCATCTTTTTTCTTGGAATCTTTGTCTTTATCTCGGGAGGAGTTGGAGAATCCAGATTTTGGGGTTTCTCCTAGTCCAGAGTTTTTCTCCATGTTGATGTATTTTTCTGCTCGTTCTTGTACTTCATTCAGAGATGTAGGATGTTTCTTTGATATGGATTGACTAAAAGGTCCCTCTCATAAGCCATTGATGAGACCCATAATGGCTGCTTCGGTTGGCAGACTCTGAATGTCCAGACATGCTTTGTTGAATCTTTCCATGTAGCTACGAAGACTTTCCCGATCTCCTTGCTTAATCCCTAGTAGACTTGGGGCGTGTTTAGTTTTGTCCTTCTGGATGGAGAATCTGGCTAGAAACTTTTTGGCTAAGTCATCAAAGCTTGAGATGGACCTAGGGGCAGATTGTCAAACTATTTAATTGCTACCTTTGTTAAGGTGGTCGTGAAAGCTTTGCACCGAGTTGCGTCTAAGGCATTGGTGAGATACATTCTGCTTCGGAAGTTGTTGAGATGATGGCTGGGATCTGATGTTCCATCATATAAAGTCATATCGTGAGGTTTGAAGTTTTTTGGGATTTTGGCCTTTATGATCTCTTTGGTGAATGAGTCTTGGTCCTTGCAGGAGTTATCCTTGTGACTGGATCAAGTAATTCTAGTTTTGATATTAGCTTCGAGCTTTTGGATCTTGTCTTCTAATTCGCGGCGTCACCTAACTTCCCTTCGTAGGTCTTTCTCAGCTTCCCACTGATATTTGACCTCTTTTTCGAGTTGTTTTAGGCGATCCTGAAGTGCTTCCATGGGTCCCGTGCTTGGGGAGTCTTTGTCTTTGTTAGGTTGAGAAGTATCGTCTAGTGTAACCTCCACATTCTTATGTGGTGTTCTGTTCTCCACATCAGAGTTGTGGTCATTGTTCAAGTTATCCGCCATGATGGTGGGATGACTTCCAGGTCCCCGGCAATAGTGCTAATGTTCCGAGGGTTACCTGAAACTGTAGGTCAATCTCGGATGAGATCTTCTATACTGGTCGAAGCTGTTGTGTCTAACTTGATGATGGTGGCCGGAGCCGCCGTGTCCGACTTGTTGGACTTGGTGGTGGTGCTGGTCCTTTGTCACCGGAGGGTGGTGGTACCTGCAAGGGACTCCGATGCTTAAGTTAGCAAGGGTATTAAGCAGGTTTCTAGTAGAATCAGAGTATGAGTTATACCTGGGTGCTCCAGTGTATTTATAATGATGAGGAGTGATCTTTCTGGAGATAAGATAGTTATTTTATCTTATCTTATCTTCAGGTGAAGTCATCTTATCTTTTAAGGGTACCGTCCGTATCTTTGTAGGTTTGGGCTGCCTTAGGATTTTGGATCGTATTCCTCTGTTGGGCCCTTTTTTGGGCTTTTTCTGGTGATTTGGCCGACCTCTTGAAGAAGAGGTCAGATAGTCCTGACCTGAAGAGGTCCGTCGACTTGTCGTACACATCCCGGGTAAAACAGCTCGACCTAGGGTATGAACAGAAGTAAGACTCATGCAATGCAACCTACGTTTATGAATGCAACTATATGCTGAGATGTTTCTAAGTACTTGGTTAAAAGTAAACAAGGTTGATGGTGTTTTTGTAGAAAAACGAATTTCCAAACACATAGATCTAACCGGCATGTATACCGGGTCGCATCAAGTAGTAATAACTCACTTAGAGTGAGGTCGATCCCACAGGGATTGATGGATCAAGCAACTTTAGTGGGTGATTAGTTTAGTCAAGCTAACATTGAAGGGATATTGGATGAAATGTAGCCAACAGAATTGTAAATCACAGGAAATTTAAAGTTGCAGAAAGTAAAATTGCATAAAACTTAAAGTGCAAGAAAGTAAAATAGCTGAAACTTAAATTGCACGAAATATAAATTGCATTAAATGTAAAGGGGATTGGGTGCAGGGAATTTAAAATTCAACAAGAAAATGTAAAGAGCAATCAAGCAGAAGAGTAAAAGATGAAATAAGTGCAGCAGATTCAAACAGAAATGGAAAATTGCTTGAAGAAGCAACACAGAATGTAATTAAGCTCAATTGTGAAATTTAAAGAGACAAATGAAGATCTCAGGGAATCAAAGAGACTAGAAAACAAGTCTAGATCTCAATTCTTTCCTTGATCCAACCAAGAACAAATACAGAAGGAAAGAAGATGAAAGCAGTAAAGAGAGTTTTGGTTCAAATCCTTAATTCACTGAAATTTTGCAAAAGAATAACAAGAGAAATCTTAGACCAAGAGGGAAACAGAATTCCTTCACTCTCAATCCAAAATTTAAAAATAGAAAAGAGGAAAATTAAAAGAGAGAGCTCTCTACTACTACTCCTAATGCTCCCTAGTGGAGCTGGCCTCCTTATGAAAATGAGAATGATGCCTTTATATAGGCTTGTTACAAAATAAAATGAAATTGAAATGAAAAACAAATTAAATGAAAATCTTAATTCTAGCTTGTTCTTCTGCCTTTGAGTGATGATGTGGGCTTTTTGATTTGGTGAAGAAATGAATTAAGTTGGATTTTTGAGTGAAATTCAGCCCATCTTGCTCCCAGGAGGCTGCTCTGCTCTTGTAGAGAGCAGAGTAGTGAAGCTTTGTGTGGGGATGCATGTTGCGTGCTGAGTATAGTGAGGCATCAGGATGCTGCCCTGCTCTTGGGGAGAGCGGGGCAGTGGTGTCAATTGCGCTCCTGCCCATGCGTCCAAGCTGCGTCCTGGCCGTGTCAAGCGCGCCTCATTTGCGTGCCAAGGAGTAGCGCTCTGCTCTCCTTGTGGGCAGCGCAGCAATGTCTCCAAGGCGGTCGTTGGTTCGAAACTTGGTGGGGGAAGCACGCTGCCTTTTTTTCTTGATTTCCTGGCACCAAAGTAGCGCCTAAGGCTTGGCTTCCTAGAGATCCTTGGTTCGAAACTTGGTGGAGGAAGTTGCTGCATTTTTTTTCTTGAATTTTCATGAAGAGAAGCACGACAATGCTCTGCTCTCCTTGGGAGCGCTACTTCCTTGGCTTCCCTTGGTCTCCCTCTTCGAACCTTGGTGGTTGCAATTTGGTTTATTTTTGCTGACTTTCAGTCCTCAAAGATACCTTCCACTCGTGCCTCAATTTCACGCCAAATATGGATTGTTATATATTGTTGGAAAGCTTTGAATGTCAGCTTTCTAAAACAACTGAAATCACATCAATTGGACATCTGTAGCTCAAGTTATAGCCCTTTGAAGTAGGCATGGTCATGTTGTGAGCTCCCAGGTTTTAACTTAGCGAAAATTTTCTTCCAACCTCACTTTGCATCACGATATTGCCCTGCTCTTGGCAAGAGCAGAGCAGTGTGCGTGCTGGTTGCTTCCTTCTTTGATTTGGTCATGGGCCACGCTTTTAAAAGCGTGGCCTAAGGCTCCAAAGTGTGCTCCAACTTCAAAGTGTGCCCTAAAGCTCTTTTTTTCTTTTTAGCTTATTTTGTGCTTCTTTGCTTCTTTTTCTTCTTTTTTCCTACAAGATTTATAAATTTAAAAGATCAAGGAAATATTCTAATTAAGCACAAAAGAATGCAATAATTAAGCACTAATCATCAATTTCTTATATGAAAAAGCATTTAAAAATAGGTATATGATGACTTGTCATCACAACACCAAACTTAAACCTTGCTTGTCCCCAAGTAAGAAAAGAATCATGCAATAAAGATTGACAATCCAAGGTATGAAGAATAGCAACTCAATGTTCATGGTTAGCTAGTTTTCTAAGCATGCTACAATCACAAAAGGGATGTAAATGATTGATGCTTCTATCTAGCTCAATTTATGAAATCTTTCTCTTATATTTCTTCCTTGAAACAAGCTTTTTTTTTCTTATTAGCTTCTCCTTTTGGGTGCTTTGCCCCATGAGTTGATAACAAAGCTACGACTTCTAAATGCTTTGTTTTCAAGTATTACCACTTGATACATAAGCACCACAAGCATTTAATTAGAGGACTTCATTAAGCTCATTTGTTTCTTTTCTTAACTCTCTAATCATTGATGCTTAGAGCCTTGAGCTTTGAGGGAGTGCTTTTGCACTTGAGCCTAGCCTTGACTTCTAAGTGTTTTGTTTTCAAGAATTTGGCTTGATACATAAACACCACAAGTACTTAGCAAATAAATTGCCATTGGTACTCTGAGCCTTCAGCTTTCTCATTCTTTCCCTTTTTTTCTTGCCCTTTTTTGTTTTTTATTTTCAAGGTTTTCATGATTCAACAGGTTTCACAAAATGTACTAGATGAAAACTTCAATTAAATAAAATCTAATGTAATTGAGCAACAATCAAACATACTAGCTTTCCAATACTTGTATGCACATGCTAAATTCTTCTTTAATGCCTTGCTTGTTTATGATCATGATACTTTATTGCTTTTGAACTCACAGAATTCAAGTTGGTAGTTATAATGCCACAGCAACATATTACAAATCAAGATTCAAGCTATGCTTTATTCATACACACATGTAAACAGAGAAGATAATAAGACAATCATGCAATTTAAGTGCTGGAAACAAATTAGAAGAAAAGGAACTCTGCAACCTTGTAGTTCATCTTCATTATTGTTGTCCTTTTTCTCCAATTCTTCCCTTTCCCTTGCCAAACTTAGAGTGCTTGTTCATCCTCAAGCAATAATTAGAACAATGGCTATGGGGCTAAGATGGATCATGAATGTCTTACACAATGAAATGTTAGTAGTACATGTGTTCTAAGCAAGCAAAATGAAAGATAAAAAATCAAGGCACAAAGAACAGAGACATTGTTATTGCATAGATAAGAAGGTGTGCACAATACATTGCATAAAAGATAAGTGGTACACCAAACTTAGTGTGACACTTTCACTTGGAATTAATGCAAGTATCCAGTAAAGATTGGAAACAAATTTTTGTTGCATAGCAACACCAAACTTAGAATGCAATCCTATGTCCATTTTATTTGAAATAAGACTAAATGAAACTGTTGTATGTTAAATATAATCACCAAGCCAAGAATCTTGTCATGAATAAACTCTTTTGGTGGTGTATTAACAAACACAGTTAACAAAAGAAAACATAAAAAGAAATAAAGAAGTGACTAAAACAAAGAGAATGCAAACGAAATGTCACAACAAACAAAAAATAACAATGCAAAGGCAATATGATTATGCAGACAATTGATGTTGCTGGATGAGTTGCATAGAAAAAGTGGCACACCAAACTTAGAATCTTAGTGTGACACTTTCATGTAGAATTGATGCAATCATCCAAAGGAATTGAAAATAAATTGTTGCAAGGCAACACCAAACTTAGAATGTAATCATATGCCAATTTATTGAAATTTAAACAAAGCAAGGAAGAGAAACGTTACCTACTGTTAGCATGTTGTTCTTTACTTTCTTCCTCTTTTTCCAGTTTGTTAAGAGGAATGACCTCAAGGGGGGAGAAGCAAGCTTCCTTTTGTACATGGCTTGATTGAGCTTGCTTGCTGGATCAGGGACATGATTGGTGCTCTTGTTAGTTGCCTTCACTTCTTTGGATTCAAGACTTGGTGGTTGTGTGATTGTTGGAGTGATTTCTTCATCAAGAGCGTTTTGAATTGATGGTTTAGTGAGCTCTTCCTTCATGTAATTCTCTGCTTCACTTGAGTGTCTTCCCACTTTCTTGCTCCTCCACTCCTTCCTTTGTACTCAACATTTGACTTAATAGCTCTTTCAGGGAGGATGTTTGTTGTTTTTCCCAAGATTTCTTCATCTCCTCTTCATATTTGTCGATCACAGATTCAAGGGAAGTTTGTGAGGGTTGTGAATGTTCATGTTCCTTTGTCACCTCAGGTGTAGTTTCATTTTCAACAACCTCATTCTTTATTGAAAGTTCACTTGATACAGAGGCTTCCTCATCTTTCCCTTCCTCTTTCTTTGTTCCACTCACCAATTGTGCTAACATTACTTCCATGTTTGTGAGGGAATTTTCTCGTTCTTTCCAGGATCTCTGTGCTTTCCTTTCATAGCTTTCAAGCATGGTTTCAAGCCGTGAGAGGCTTTGGTTCATGGAAGTTTGTGTGGGCTGTGAGTTTTGGAAGAGATTTTGTGTCACGGGATAGTTAAGTGATGAAGAATTTTTAGATAAAAAATTGGGCGGTGAGGTTTGACAGCTTTCCATGAATGAATTAAAGGTTTGCTCAAGTGATGATATCTCTTGATAAGTGGAGTATGAACTGTTGAATGCTGCTTGGTTTTGATCCTCCCACCCACAATTTGATTGATTATTGAATTCATCACAGTGTGGATTATTTTGTGGCATGGATGAACATTCTTTCTAGTATGCTTTGGTAGCACAATCAAGTGATAATGTCCTTAAATAATTAGAATGTGAATCATTGCATTTCTCTTCCCAGCCATCATTTGTGTACGTGCCATCACAGTTTGAGTCACTTTGTGGCTCTGGGAAATAGTTCATTTCACTTGATTGTTCATACTCCTTCCTTTTTTGTTGATACTCCCATCCACCATGAGAATAATGATATGAATCATTTTGTGGTGGTGGTTGTTATCCCTCATGATTCTCTTGCTCATCTTGGGTTCTGAATCAAATCTCCATGGATTGGAGTGCTCAGAATTTGTATCTTCCTGGTGATATTCCCAACCATCATTAGAATAATGACTAGAATCATATTGTGATGGTGGGTAATATCCTATGAAGTTTGTTTGATTAAAAGATGAGGTGAACTCCATTTGAATTTTGTAAAACACAACACCAATGAAAATTGAAATTACTCATATCAGAGATGAGTTTTGCTTAGTGAGGCAAAAACACAAACACCTTGGTTTCAACTTTAAAACAGAGAACCAAAAAAAAAGAAAATGCTTGATCTAGACTTCTCACCCACTTAATCATTGTTGATCTAATCAATCTTCGGCAACGGTGCCAAAAACGTGATGGTGTTTTTGTGGAAAAACGAATTTCGAAACACATAGATCTAACCGGCAAGTATACCGGGTCGCATCAAGTAGTAATAACTCATTTAGAGTGAGGTCGATCCCACAGGGATTGATGGATCAAGCAACTTTAGTGGGTAATTAGTTTAGTCAAGCTAACATTGAAGGGATATTGGATGAAATGTAGCCAACAGAATTGTAAATGATAGGAAATTTAAAGTTGCAGAAAATAAAATTGCATAAAACTTAAAGTGCAAGAAAGTAAAATAGCTGAAACTTAAATTGCACGAAATGTAAATTGCATTAAATGTAAAGGGGATTGGGTGCAGGGAATTCAAAATTCAACAAGAAAATGTAAAGAGCAATCAAGCAGAGGAGTAAAAGATGAAATAAGTGCAGCAGATTCAAACAGAAATGGAAAATTGCTTGAAGAAGCAACACAGAATGTAATTAAGCTCAATTGTGAAATTTAAAGAGACAAATGAAGATCTCAGGGAATCAAAGAGACTAGAAAACAAGTTTAGATCTCAATTCCTTCCTTGATCCAACCAAGAACAATTGCAGAAGGAAAGAAGATGAAAGCAGTAAAGAGAGTTTTTGTTCAAATCCTTAATTCACTGAAATTTTGTAGAAGAATAACAAGAGAAATCTTAGACCAAGAGGGAAACAGAATTCCTTCACTCTCAATCCAAAACTTAAAAATAGAAAAGAGGAAAATTAAAAGAGAGAGCTCTCTACTACTACTCCTAATGCTCCCTAGTGGAGCTGGCCTCCTTATGAAAATGAGACTGATGCCTTTATATAGGCTTTTTACAAAATAAAATGAAATTGAAATGAAAAACAAATTAAATGAAAATCCTAATTCTGGCTTGTTCTTATGCCTTTGAGTGATGATGTGGGCTTTTTGATTTGGTGAAGAAATGAATTAAGTTGGATTTTTGAGTGAAATTCAGCCCATCTTGCTCCCAGGAGGCTGCTCTGCTCTTGTGGAGAGCAGAACAGTGAAGCTTTGTGTGGGGATGCATGTTGCGTGCTAAGTATAGTGTGGCATCAGGATGCTGCCCTGCTCTTGGGGAGAGCGGGGCAGTGGTGTCAATTGCGCTCCTGCTCGTGCGTCCAAGCTGCGTCCTGGCCGTGTCAAGCGCGCCTCATTTGCGTGCCAAGGAGTAGCGCTCTGCTCTCCTTGTGGGCAGCGCAACATTGTCTCCAAGGGGGTCCTTGGTTCGAAACTTGGTGGGGGAAGCACGCTGCCTTTTTTTCTTGATTTCCTTGGCACCAAAGTAGCGCCTAAGGCTTGGCTTCCTAGAGATCCTTGGTTCGAAACTTGGTGGAGGAAGTTGCTGCATTTTTTTTCTTGAATTTTCATGAAGAGAAGCACGACAATGCTCTGCTCTCCAAGAGAGCATTGTGCTCTCCTTGGGAGCACTACTTCCTTGGCTTCCCTTGGTCTCCCTCTTCGAACCTTGGTGGTTGCACTTTGGTTTATTTTTGCTTATTTTTGGTCCTCAAAGATGCCTTTCACTCGTGCCGCAATTTCACGCCAAATATGGATTTCTATATATCGTTGGAATGCTCTGAATGTCAGCTTTCCAACGCAACTGGAAGCACATCAATTAGACGTCTGTAGCTCAAGTTATAGCCCTTTGAAATAGGCATGGTCATGCTATGAGCGCCCAGGTTTTAACTTAGCGAAAATTTTCTTCCAACCTCACTTTGCATCACGACATTGCCCTGCTCTTGGCAAGAGCAGAGCAATGTGTGTGCTGGTTGCTTCCTTCTTTGATTTGGTCATGGGCCACGCTTTTAAAAGCATGGCCTAAGGCTCCAAAGTGTGTTCCAACTTCAAAGTGTGCCCCAAAGCTCTTTTTTTCTCCTTTTTAGCTTATTTTGTGCTTCTTTGCTTATTTTTCTTCTTATTTCTTACAAGATTTATAAATTTAAAAGATCAAAGAAATATTTTAATTAAGCACAAAAGAATGCAATATTTAAGCACTAATCATCAATTTCTTGTATGAAAAAGCATTGAAAAATAGGTATATGATGACTTGTCATCAAAGGTCTTCAAGATAAACATAAAGTAAATTCCTCTAATTCAAATTATACAATAAGAGCAAAATAAACTTGTAAGAAGATAGCTCATAAAAGCAGGGAACATAGGATTAAGCATTGAACCATCACTGGTGGTGTATATGCACTCTAATCACTCAAGTGTATGGGGTAATCCACTCTAGTCTTCTCTAGTCATGATTTCTAAAACTTTATTCTTCATCTAACCAATCAACAAATATTTAATATACCAATGCAAACACCATGAGGTCTTTTCAAGGTTGTAATAGGGCTAAGGTAAGGGTGAGGATATATGTATGGCAAAGTGAGCTATAAATTGAATCTTTGAGTAACCTAAGCTATCACTTAACATACATACACACTCTGTATAACTTCTAAAATTATGCCTAACTACCCAAAATTCCCACTTTTTCATCTCATACTCATGCATCAACCTCCTTTTAAGTTGTGTCACATATGCATTATTCTTTTATTAAACTTAGCATTGGGGTAATTTTTGTCCCCTTATTCACTTGTTTACTTAATTAATTGGAAATTTTTTTTATATATCGATGCACATGGATTTTTTTATTTATATTTCTGGTCTTACATGAGTAGGCACCCAAATTCCCAATATTTAAATAAGGTAGAAACATAACATATTCCTATCAACCCATGTTCCCACAATTTCCCCACACTTAGTTGACACACAATCTCTATCTTAAGCTAACCAAAGATTCAAATCAGGTAATTACTTGTTTTTCTGCTTAAGGCTAGTGATGTGGTAAAATATAGAACAAATGAGGATTAAAAGGCTCAAAGTGGCAAACAACAGTAATTGAAAGGGTAGGCTCTTTGGGATAAGTGAGCTAATAGTAAATGATGGCCTCACTTATATGTATGTATTTAAATACACTAAACATTGGACATATAGAATGAAACAAAATATAGATTACAATCATATAGAAGAAAACACACAAGAATAAAATATTATGGTTAAATAATGTAACCATGTAATTAAGCTCAATTCTCACAGGTTGTGTGTTCTTTGGCTCTAAACCATGTTCCAAATTACAATCTTCAAAACAAGTTTTAACATAAAAATTTTGATTTAGATTAGTGAAATTTTCAAAATAGAGTCTTGAAAAGAAATTTATTATTTTTCAACCAAATAGAACATGCATGCAAACACTAATTACTATGCAATTTTATCCTGCCTAAACAAAAAGAAAATTTATCTACTGGTGCTAAGAGAAAGAAAAGTTATCTCCGGAAGTCAGGTACTGACCGACCTCCCCATACTTAAAGCTTGGCACCATCCTTGGTGCCATCAATCAGGAACAAAGGGGCGCTAGTAGCAGTCTCTCCATAGTCGGGGTCATCATGGCTCCCGGTGCTGGTAGGTGAAGTAGAGTCTGGAGTTTCTGGGTCTTCTTCAGGTGGGTAGTGTCCAACAATCAGCTTTTTGAGGTATGTAAATCGGCGCTTGTTACGGTGCTCTATGCGTTCCATCTGCCAGCCTTGCCGGTCCAACCTCTGAAGTATCTGAAGGAGCAACTGATTTGTTGAAGGTGCTTGTGATGTGGAAGGAGAAGGGATATCTATGGCCGGGTCTTTAGTCGCGGAGACTACTAAGGGTCTGATGTATTTCCCACTTGGAACATACTGATCATCCCAAGGAAGCATGGCCTTGGTGTCTCCAGCTCTATAGGGTACTCCGGCTGCCGAGACCAAATCTAAAACCAAGGCGGGAAAAGGTAAGTTACCCGCAATCTATACATGTCCCATGGCTTGTCGGATGTGTCTTGGTAGATTGAGAGGCTGGTCTATAAGGATACATCAAATGAGTACGGCCATGTCTGCAATAAAGGAGGACTCGTGAGTGCTTGGAAAGACATAGTGGGACATAATCTGTGCCCACACTCGGGCCTCCAAGGTAAGTGCAGAAGCCAATATGCTCTTAGGCATCATCTGGAGTTTTGCTCTTCCACGCGGTCGCGTCAGTCATGCGTCCGCGGCAGTTGTGTTTTGCACGTCACGCGTTCGCATCGTCCATGCGCTCGCGTTGATACTAATTCATGCAAAGCACGTGTTCGCGTCGTCCATGCAGACGCGTTGCTGCCAGTTTCTCCAAAACTTCGATTTGTGCTTTCCTTCCCTTTTTGTATGTTTCCGTTCCATCCTTTAAGTCATTCCTGCCCTATAAAACCTGAAAGTACTCAACACACAAATCACGGCATCGAATGGTAATAAAGGATAATTAAATTTGATTATTTTAAAGCATAGGAAACATGTTTTCTCATATGTCATATCCTAAGGAAGAAATTGTAAAACCATGCAAATTCATATGAATAAGTAGGTGAAGAGTTGATAAAATCATTCAATTTAAGCATAAGATTTATCATGAAATAGTGGTTTATCAACCTCCCCACACTTAAACAATAGCATGTCATCATGCTAAATCCAAGAGAAAAGAATAAAGGTAAAATGGTGGGATCATATGCAATGCAATCTACTCTAAATGCAACTACCTAAATGAGTCTTGCGAATCTAGTTATTAGTCACCAATATATAAAGCATACATGTAGTCAAATTAATTCATATCTTCAAGGAATCATGTATGTACAATTAAGGCCAAATCATATTAAAGCACAATTACACTTGAGTTGAGTTAAGATAGTTCACAATTTGCAAGACAATCAATAATTAAACATGGACATATGAGAATGAGCTATTGAACCCTCACTGGATTTTGTGTTTACTCTCTAGTCACTCAGTGTTTATTTGGGTTAATCGCTCTATTCTTCTTTCTATCCTTACTTTCTATAACTTTGTTCTTCAACTAACCAATCAACAAATATGGAATATAAACATATAAAAATCATGAGGTCTTTTCAAGGTTGTAATGGGGACAGGGTAAAGGTAAGGGTATACGTATAAGGTTAAGTGAGCTAATAAGTGAATCCTTGATTAGTCTAAGATCTCACCTAACATATAATTTCATAATTCTTCACCTAGCTTCCCAAATCTTTTCACTTTTGTGTTACATGCTCATGCATTTTATTTTGACTTTTGTCCCATGTTAATTGATTTTTTTGTAATAGCATTCGGGATAATTTTTGTATCCCCTTATTTGAATTTTTTTTTGTTTTTTTTTCAATGCACATGGTAATTTAATTATTTTGATTTCACATGAACATGCTTCCCAAATTTTCAAATAACTTATTCAATTTAATTCCCTACTTTTTTCTATCATTCCATGTTCCCATAAAATTTTTCACACTTAAATTTTTACACACTATCTATCTTAAGCTAACCAAAGATTCAACTTGGGATTTTTATTTTGTTTTTCTACTTAAGGCTAGTAATATGGTTATAAAATGAAAGGGGATTAAAAAGCTCAAGGGGGCTAACAAGGATGGCATAAAAGGTAGGTTTATTTGGGACAAATGGATATAAATACAAATAATGGCCTTAATCATCTCTTGGTATGTATCTATATTCTATATTGGACATATAGATTAAAGAAAAGTAAAGAAGACCAGAATGAAAAAGAAGGGCAAAACACACATGAATGAAATTTATGGTTTGAATGCAACCATACAATTAAGCTCAAAATTCACAGGCTGTGTGTTCTCAATCTCATAAATCATATATCAGTTATGTATGTCATGCAAGTAGAAATTAAGAGTTTCCATTCAACTCAATGTAAAATTTTGTTAAGGTGCCCCTTAAAATCTTAGTGTTACTCCTTGAAGAAATATTGTTAACTAACTAACATGTAATGCTATATATACAAGGTGTGTGGATTGTTTTACTATACTATGGTTCCGAGCTTACTCTTTTTATTTTTCAATCAAATCAACTATCATATGCTAAAAAGGGTAAACTACGCTAATTAATCCACTTAATATATAACTAGTAAACTAAGGTGCAACTTAAGCTAAAATATCCATGATATATACAGCCCAAAGTGCAGAATGCAAAAGTACAACAAAAACAAAATAAAGAAAAATGTGCAAATAAAATACAGAAAATGAACAAAAGAAGATAAGAGTCTGTAGTGGTTCACCAAAAGAAATATATGCCAGAGATGGCGATCTCCCCACACTTAAATAATAGCATCGTCTTCGATGCTCCAGAAGGATGGGCTGCCGGTGTCTCGGTGGTAAATTGAGGGTCTGCAGTCTCTGTGAATGTAGGAGGAGCGGTCTGCTGAAGCAGAGGCTTTGTCTGTAGAGGAATATCCGGATCAGCGGTCTGTAGCTGGTGGTGCTCCTCATGATGTGGTGCAGTGTGCTCGGGTCCTCCCTGCTCAGCCTGGGTAGGTGCCTCCTCCTCATGATCGCTCACCTCCTCCTCAGATGTGTCGGAAGGCGTGTCGGGCTCGGAGGGGATGTCACCACCAGATCAGATCATCAGCTTGAGGTGATCATAGTGCCTCTTGTGGCGACGCTTAGACCTCTCATAACGTTGCCTGTTGCGAAGTTCAGACCTCTCAAAGTGCTGCTGGTGACGGCGCTCTATCTGGTCTAAGCGGTCAAAGAGTCGATGCACCAGAAGGTAGACGGGCTCAGGAGTAGGTGGGGGTGCAGTGGGTGGTACTTGGCTAGTGGAAGCAGAAGGAGCAGCTGAAGAAGTAGCTGCCTCAGCAGAGTCAGTGAGAAATGAAGGTCGGTAACTGAAAGCCTGAAACTTTCGACTGTGAGGGATGATCTTTCTGTAGTCCGTGGCGGGTGGCTTTTCATCAGCAACCTCCCAAGGTACCTCAGCTCGGCGACCCAACTGAGTAATCAGGAATGGAAATGGGAGGGCACCTCTAACATGGACTCTGGTCATGTAATGCCCGATGAAGCGGGGTAGATATAAGTCCTTACCCGTCATAACACACCAGATAAGGGTAATCATAGCAGCTAGCACCTCTATCTCATAAGTGCTCGGCATCACGTAGTTACTCAAAATCTGTTGCCATAGATGAGCCTCATCATTCAGATATATTAGCCTGATTCCCTTGGGTACTGATGAGCGGATAATTTATACGCTTTTTGGCATTGTTTTTAGGTAGTTTTTAGTAAGATCAAGCTACTTTTAGGGATATTTTCATTAGTTTTTATGTTAAATTCACATTTCTGGACTTTACTATGTGTTTGTGTGTTTTTCTGTGATTTCAGGTAATTTCTGGCTGAAATTGAGGGACTTGAGCAAAACTCTGAAAAGGAGGCTGACAAAGGACTGCTGATGCTGTTGGATTCTGACCTCCCTGCACTCGAAATAGATTTTCTGGAGTTACAGAACTCCAAATGGCGCGCTCCCAATGGCATTGGAAAGTAGACATCCAGAGTTTTCCAGCAATATATAATAGTCCATACTTTATTTGGGAATTGACGACGTAAAGTGGCGCTCAACGCTAAGTACATGCTGCTGTCTGGAGTCAAACGCCAGAAACACGTCACGACCCGGAGTTGAACGCCAGAAACACGCTATAACTCGGCGTTCAACTCCAATAAAAGCCTCAGCTCGTGGATAGATCAAGCTCAGCCCAAACATACACCAAGTGGGCCCTAGAAGTGGATTTATACATCAATTACTTACTCATGTAAACCCTAGTAGCTAGTTTATTATAAATAGGACTTTTTACTAGTGTATTAGACATCTCTGGACGCCTAGTCCTTAGACCATGGGGGCTGGCCATTCGGCCATGCCTGAACCTTTCACTTATGTATTTTCAACGGTGGAGTTTCTACACACCATAGATTAAGGGTGTGGAGCTCTGCTGTACCTCAAGTTTTAATGCAATTACTATTATTTTCTATTCAATTCTCTTTATTCTTATTCCAAGATATACGTTGCACTTCAACTTGATGAATGTGATGATTCGTGACACTCATAATCATTCTCACCTATGAACGCGCGTGACTGACAACCACTTTCGTTCTACCTTAGGCTGGGCGCATATCTCTTAGATTCTCCAACAGAATTCGTGGTATAAGCTAGATAGATGGCGGCATTCATGGGAATCCGGAAAGTCTAACCTTGTCTGTGGTATTCCGAGTAGGATTCTGGGAATCCGGAAAGTCTAACCTTGTTCGTGGTATTCCGAGTAGGATTCCGGGATTGAATGACTGTGACGAGCTTCAAACTCCTAAAGGCTGGGCGTTAGTGACAGACGCAAAAGAATTAAGGGATTCTATTCCAACCTGATTGAGAACCGACAGATGATTAGCCGTGCTGTGACAGAGCATTTGGACCATTTTCACTGAGAGGATAGGGTGTAGCCATTGACAACGGTGATGCCCTACATACAGCTTGCCATGGAAAAGAGTAAGAAGGATTGGATGAATGTAATAAGAAAGTAGAGATTCGAGAGGAGCACAGCATCTCCATATGCCTATCTGAAATTCCCACCATGGAATTATATGAGTAACTTTATCTTTATTTCATGTTTATTTACTATTATTTGATTTTCCAAATTCCATAATTTATTTAAATCCGCCTGACTGAGATTTACAAGATGACCATAGCTTGCTTCATACCAACAATCTCCGTGGGATTGACCCTTACTCACGTAAGGTATTACTTGGACGACCCAGTGCACTTGCTGGAAGTTGAACGGAGTTGTGAGATTCTCTAACAGTGCCTGTAACTCTTTTGGTCCAACAACAACACTAAGCTGTTGGTGCCATTACCAGGGATTATTAAGATCCCAATTCATCATACCATGATCTCTTTGGGGTATTCTTAATAGAGCCAATATTTGAATTTCATACAAGTACAAAGAGACCAACTTTGAGGATCACAATTTCGTCCACCAGGTACCACTGTGCTCTTTCCCATGACCCATGGAACAGTAGGGTCAAGTGTGATATCCCTTTTCATTGCGTCCCAATCAAACCTCATGAATCTCATATCCTCCTCAACTTTTTGGTAACCATCTGGCTGATTTGATTTAGGTAGAAGCTGCAGGATGTCTTCAATTGCTTCCTCAGTAACCAGAACTTGCTTGCCTCTGAGCTGTACTGCATCCAGGGATGATAGAAAATAGTTACAGTAGAATTCTCTGACCCAGGACGAGTTGATCTTAGTCATGTTTCTCTCCAGGAAGAACCAGCCTCTCTGTTTGATCTGATCTGAAGTGTACTGCCTGAGTTTGTAACGACCCAATTTCTTGTACGTCATGATCATACTAGAAACTGAGCGCTACCAACTTGTCTTCCTAATTATTATCTATTATTTATCATATGAGCCTGATTCGTTGTTAAAAGCGTAGTTATTTTACGAGGTATTTTTTTTTTTTTGAAAACATTTGGATTAACAAACAGTATCATTCATAATCAATTCACAACTAATAATATATAAAACAGTTACAAACAACCACACATAAACACATCACAAGTAGTTGACAACATTTGGTGATTCAGCCTTTATTAGAACATCGACTGTTAGTTAAAACACCCCTAGATATAGCTAAATAATAACTATATACATATATATACATACAACATCCTAGGCCCTGACCTGTTCAAGAAGTCCCTAAGCTGGCGCCCA
>NC_029776.3:39277151-39318677 GCF_000817695.3 Arachis duranensis | reverse complement strand
TGCACCAGTAAACTGTGAACCCGGTTAAACCGATTTTCTGTTTTTAACTAAAACTGACCAGGTAACCTTATAATATCATTCAAGAAACTTTTATTACTAATATAATGATAATATTACCCTATTATCTCTCTTCTCTCATGAATCGAGTCCAGTTCGTCAAACTGAGACTATCTACGAAAAACCGGATCAAAACTCCTAACCGATACGGTTCAAAAACTATGTTCTTCGTAACTGCATTATCGAGCTTGCCTCATAAAAGATTCTAGCTTAAAGAGGACATAATGACAATTAGGATTGATATACTTGATAATATATCAGAGCTTCTCCCCTTACTGATCCTCCGGAGTTCTCCATACTTTCAGAAAAGATCTCGCGTACTCGAAAATCAGGGTTGTTACAGAGTTCCTCTGGAATTTTGAGTGTCCTTTCCAGGTTCAGATTCCTGGATGTGGCAAAAATGGGGTACTTCTGCTCACAGTATTTGTTTGCAAATTTAATTGGGTCAGCCGCAGGTACCAACTGATCAACTTTTTTCTGTGGGGTAAAGTTCTTCTCCCGCCAGGAATCATCATGTAAAATGCCAAGGATGGATACAGAGGATTCGCCTATTTTCCTTTTGCCAGTGGTTACTTTGCCCTTGCCTCTGCTTTGAGAGTTAGACATCCTGAAAAACAGAATTTCCAGGATATAAATGAAGAATAAAAGCAGGAAAATAAGTAGGCAAATAAGATAATAGCAATATAAGCATAAAGGCAAAAGATGAACGAAAGAGGGGTAAAAGCATAAAGTGAGTTGAATATATGATATGTAGAATTTTTGTTAATGAGGAAAACAGTAGTCATGCCATTAGTTAGAAAGTTAGAATGATTAATAAGTTAAAAGGAGGTTAAAGCACGGAGTTAAAAAGAAAGTCAAAGTAAGTGGCATGATAATGGTTTCCTAGTTAACAATATTCACAAATGAAAAGAAAAAGCAACTCATATGCAAGCAAGATTGATGAGAATTCAGATGGATAAAAAAGGTGCAAAACCAACATGAAATCATCAATAATGGAATTTAGTAACCCGGGAATCAAAAGGAATAAGAATGATGGCCCGTGCATTCAAGAATCGATTTGGTTGTAGCTGAGTAGTGCAAAATTGAGAAATGCCAAAACCAATTCCTGAATGTAAAAAGAAACAATTTGTAGAAAATTGGGCAGCATCCCGGCTAAAATTGGATGTTCTCGGGAAACAAACAGCAAGAAAATAAAATAGTTCATATGAGAATAAAAGTGCTGCAGGGGTTACAATTAGCATGAACAGTAATAGATAGTGTAACAACAGCATCAAACATAAAAGGACAGCATACGAACAGGATGAGTATTATAGCCAGATTAAAATTGCAGAATAGATAAACAGGTAACAAGAACGGCGCAATTATCAGGCCTAAATCCACTAACCACATCCTAACTACCTAACCACCTAGAATCCACTACGAACATGCATCTCTAACTATCCTATTCGGAACAAAAATTGGAAAACGAACTAAAGAATTGTAAGGAGAAATCGTAGAATGGCAGAACCTGGTGCATAAAGGACAATGATATGGAACAGAGATGAGGGCAGAGAGGTGGTGGTGATGTGGCGGCACCGGGAGAGGCATGGTGACGTGATGGTGGAGTAGGGGCGGTGACAGGGGTGCAGGATAGGGTTGAATGGTGGAGGGTTGAGTGGCTATGTTTGAGAAAAGGGGGTGAGGGTTGGGGTGGTGGCCAGCGGAGGTGGACCATGGCGGTCGGGCGGCTGGGGGTGGTTGTTGTTGGCGGCTGGGGTGGTTGAAGGGGGAGAGAGTTACAGAGGAGTAGGGAGGGGGTTGGGATTTGGGGGACGCGACGGGTTAGGGTTCGCGTGATTTGGGGTTAGTGATCGCAAATCCACGCGAAAGCGTGAAGGACGCGATCGCGTGAGTAGGGTGAAATAGGGTTGATGCGGATGCGTGGTCGACGCAATCGCGTGGGTTGGGTAAAGGATGGTGACGCGAACGCGTGAAGCACACGAACGCATCGCTGGAATTTGTGCTAGATGCACAGTTCCAGCGTCGTTCTCGCGCAACTCTCTGTTTAATTTAGGGGGCCATAATATCCATGCGATGCGATCGCGTCGCTCACGCTTTTGCGTGGGATGGGTGTTGTGGAAGTGATGCGTGCGTATCAGGGACGCGCACGCGTGGGTTGTTTTGTGCTAAACGCACACCAGCCGCACGATTCCGGCCCAACTTTCGGGGCATTGGATCTTTACGCCGATATTCAGATCACGCGTTCACGTGAGTGACGCGGATGCGTGGGAGGCATTTTTCGCAATTGACGCGAGCGCGTGGGGCACGCGGACGCCTCCAGCCATGCTTTCGCGCGACTTTCTGTTCACTTTCTTTTTCTTCCTAATGCACTTGTGACGCGGACTCGTCAGCGAGGCTGTCGCGTCGCGTGCTCTCTCATTTTTTTATGCAGTATGCAGAATGCAAAATGCAATGAATGTCATGCAAAAATTTCAGGTTCAAACAAAATTCAAAAATAGAGTAGAATGGAGAAGGAACGATCATACCATGGTGGGTTGTCTCCCACCTAGCACTTTTAGTTAAAGTCCTTAAGTTGGACATTTGACGAGCTTCCTGTTATGGTGGCTTGTGCTTGAATTCGTCCAGAAATCTCCACCAGTGTTTGGAATGCCAGCATCCTCCAGGGTCCCAAACAAGGCATGTAAAGCCTTTGAGCAGTTTCAAACAGGTTTCCAGGCTTCTGGAGTGTTGAATGTCAGAATAGATTCCAGGATCCCAAACTCTACTTTTACACCCATCTTTGTTTTGATCTGCATTTTTCCAGTCGGTTGTTGAGTAATCTGAATTCTCACTACAGTGACCAAACAGCTTCCGAGATCCCTTCAATTGAGTTTGACACCAATTCTGGCACCTCAAATTGAAGTGTAAAACCTCATTGAATCTTGCATACCAGCGCTGAGTGCGAGTCATTCCCCTTTTTCTCTTAAAGCCGCAAAGAGCTCTAAGCTGGCCATCTGCTTCAAGCAAACCATATTCAAGTGGAAAAGTGAAGATAAAGGTCAAGGATTTTACCCACTTGAAGTTTGTGTTGGGTGGTAATGGCCTTGGGATAGGTGTTTCTAGTGGTTCTGCAAGCGCTACTCCCTTGTGGTCTTCTGTGAGTTCTTCCACTTCTTTGCAAATTTCTTCCATTTCAACCATCTCTTGATCAAAGCCATCGATATCTTTCTCATCACTCGAGTCATAATTGGGAGGTTGAGAAAAGTCTACCTCTGCATCATCTTCGTATTCACTTGGAGAAGATTCTTCTATCTCAAAGACTTCACTTGCGGATGCAAGTTCATTACTAAGAGGACTTGACTTGTGATTATCATCATCAAGGAGACATGCATCTTAGGTTACTCCGTCAAATTCCTCATCGGATGCCTGCTTTGGGGGTTTTGCATTATCCTCCGTAGCATCAATTGTAACGTCTTCGATGGAATTCTTCACAACTCTGGATTCTGGCGGAGGTTTGGCATCTCCTAAATCTTCAACCAACTCTTCTTTTTCTATAATGATAGCTTCCTTTACTTGTTCCAGTATGAATCTATGCTCTATACTGTCCACTGGAGTTTTTAGTGTCTCCTTCATGCTACGTTCTTCATTAGATTCTCCATATGAAGCAATGGTGGTTTGTTGAGTGTCTGAACATTTGGAAGATAATTGATTTATTGCTTGCTCCAGTTGATGAAGGGTTGCATGAAATTGATCTACTGATTCTTCGAAGCAAACCTGTGATTCTTGGCTTGATGGATATGGACATGGTGCATACGGGAGTAGAGGTTCTTGGGAGTAATTGGATTGGCGTTAGGGCGGATAAGGGTCATACGGTGGCGAATGGCAAAAAGAAGCTTGTGAGTATGGTAGTTCGAAGCTATGTTGGGAGGATGGTCTA
The DNA here is from genome assembly GCF_000817695.3 of Arachis duranensis. Classification (NCBI taxonomy): domain Eukaryota; kingdom Viridiplantae; phylum Streptophyta; class Magnoliopsida; order Fabales; family Fabaceae; genus Arachis; species Arachis duranensis. Next base: position 39,314,704 of record NC_029776.3, on the reverse strand, counting down.
TAAGCACAGGGTGGGGCTTGTTGATAACTACAAGGGGGCCCACCATATCTATCGGCTTGGTATACATTGTAGAATGGTCTCTGTCCATGATATCTTGGAAGGTGTTGTTGCCTCAAGGGGTTGATCATACCCTCTTGGCTCCATCCATCTTTGATTACTTAGACCGTGATGCATATTCCTGTTATAGCTTCCATTCCTTTCAACAAAATTAGAACCAAACTCAAAGCGAGAGGGGTGAGAATTCATAGTAGCTATCAGAAATAAGAAGGGAAAACAAAAACAAATAAACAAGTAAAAGAAAAATATTTACAATAACCAATAATAAGGCACGCGTTTGCAATTCCCCGGCAACGGCGCCATTTTGACGTTAGGATTTCCTATTGGTAAAGAAATATAAAAATATGATCGCGTTGTAAGTATAGCTTCTAAACTAACAGAAAATCCTTTCGTACAAATGTTTGGTTGTCACAAGTAACAAATCCAATAAAATTTATAAACCGAAGTATTCAAACCTCGGGTCGTCTTCTCAAGGAATTGTAGGGAGGTGTGTTTTATTATTGGTTATGAAAAACAGTGTTTTGGGTTTTGAAAAGGATTTTGAGCAAGAGAAATGGGTTGCAGAAATTAATAAATTAATAACGAAGAAATCTCTTGGCAAGGTATGAAAACTAGAAGTCCTATCCTAGTTATCCTTATCAATGGTGATGAGAATTATACTTTCGCTCCCACTAAGTCAACCTCTAACTATGAAGGTCAGTTAAGTGGACAAATTAATTTAACACTTAAAGTCCTAGTCAACTCCTTAAGGAAAGACTAGAGTTATAGGAATCTAAATTAATCAGCAAAGATAATAATTATCAATCACGATGAGTTTGACAACTCAAGAGTTACCAATTAATCAACCAAAGCCAAAAGGGAAAAATCTAAATTATTTACAATAAATAGAAGAAAGCAATCATGAGTCTGAAATACCTTAAAGTGTATTAATTAAGAAAATCATAACATGAATGGTCCATAAGCCAATTTGGCAACATAAATAATTATCAAATAAGAGAAGTCAAAATAAAGGAATATTGAACCTGATATGAAGATGAGATAATCCTAAAATCAAGAGAAATTCTAAATCCTAATCCTAAGAGAAATTTTAAATTCTAAATCCCAACAATCGCGAGTTTGAAGCTCGCACAGTCATTCAATCCCTGAATCCTACTCAGAATACCACAGACAAGGTTTAGACTTTCCGGATTCTCAAGAATGCTGCAATGAATTCTAGCTTATACCACGGAGATTCTAATTAAGGAATCCAAGAGATATTCACTCTAGCTTTCGCTTGTAGAACAGAAGTGGTTCTCAGGCACGCGTTCATAAGGACAGATGAGGATGAGTGTCACGGATCATCACATCCATTAGGTTGAAGTACGAGTAATATCTTAGAATAAAAATAAGCTTGAATTGAATAGAACAACAATAGTAATTGCATTAATTCTCGAGGTACAACAGAGCTCCACTCCTTAATCTATGGTGTGTAGAAACTCTACCGTTGAAAATACATAAGTGATGAAGGTCCAGGCATGGCCGAATGGCCAGCCTCCCTAAATGGCATATGAAATTGAAGAATAGGGAATCAGACCCTGGTCTAAGGACTAAATGTCCAAAGATGAAAATACAATACTAAAAAGTCCTATTTATACTAGGCTAGCTACTAGGGTTTACAGAAATAAGTCTAAGCGCAGAAATCCACTTTCGGGGCCCACTTTGGTGTGTGTTTGGACTGAGCTTGAGCTTTATACGTGCAAAGGCTTCTCTTGGGGTTAAACACCAGGTTATAATGTGTTTTTGGCGTTTAACTCTGGTTTGTGATGTGTTTCTGGCGTTTTACTCCAGAATGCAGCATAGAACTGGCATTGAACGCCAGTTTGCGTTGTCTAAACTCGAATAAAGTATGGACTATTATATATTGCTGGAAAGCCTGGATGTCTACTTTCCAAAGCAGTTAAGAGCGCACCATTTGGAGTTCTATAGCTCCAGAAAATTCATTTCGAGTGCAGGGAGGTCAGAATCCAACAGAATCAGCAGTCCTTTGTCAGCCTCCTATAAGATTTTTGCTCAGGTCCCTCAATTTCAGCCAGAAAATACCTAAAATCATAGAAAAACACACACTCATAGTAAAGTCCAGAAATGTGAATTTTGCATAAAAACTAAGAAAAACATCCCTAAAAGTAGCTAGATCTTACTAAAAACTACCTAAAAACAATGCCAAAAAGCGTAAAAATTATCCACTCTTCACAACACCAAACTTAAATTGTTGCTTGTCCCCAAGCAACTGAAAATCAAATAGGATAAAAAGAAGAGAATATACTATAAATCCCAAAATATCAATGAATATTAATTCTAATTAGATGAGCGGGACTTGTAGCTTTTTGCTTCTGAACAGTTTTGGCATCTCACTTTATCCTTTGAAGTTTAGAATGATTGGCATCTCTAGGAAATTCAGAGTTCAGATAGTGTTATTGATTCTCCTAGTTAAGTATGTTGATTCTTGAACACAGCTACTTTTGTGAGTCTTGGCCGTGGCCCTAAGCACCTTGTTTTCCAGTATTACCACCGGATACATAAATGCCACAGACACATGACTGGGTGAACCTTTTCAGATTGTGACTCAGCTTTACTAAAGTCCCTAGTTAGAGGTGTCCAGAGCTCTTAAGTACACTCTTTTTACTTTGGATCACGACTTTAACCACTTAGTCTCAAGCTTTTCACTTGGACCTGCATGCCATAAGCACATGGTTAGGGACAGCTTGATTTAGCCACTTAGGCTTGGATTTTATTTCCTTGGGCCCTCCTATCCATTGATGCTCAAAGCCTTGGATCCTTTTTACCCTTGTCTTTTGGTTTTAAGGGCTATTGGCTTTTTCTACTTGCTTTTTCTTTTTCTTTCTTAAAATTTTTTTTTGCAAGATTTTGTTATTCACTGCTTTTTCTTGCTTCAAGAATCAATTTCATGATTTTTCAGATTATCAATAACATTTCTCTTGTTCATCATTCTTTCAAGAGCCAACAATTTTAACATTCATAAACAACAAGATAAAAAATATGCACGGTTCAAGCATTCATTCAGAAAACAAAAAATATTGTCACCACATCAATATAATTAAACTAAATTCAAGGATGAATTCGAAACTCATGTACTTCTTGTTCTTTTGTATTAAAAACATTTTTCATTTAAGAAAGGTAAAGGATTCATGGAATTATTCATAGCCTTAAGACATAGTTACTAGATACTAATGATCATGTAGCAAAGACACAAACATAGACAAACATGAAGCTTAAAAACCGAAAAACAGAGAGATAAGAACAAGGAAGTTAAGGAATGAGTCCATCTTAGTGATGGTGGCACCTTCTCCTTGAAGGACCAATGGTGTTCTTGAGCTCCTCTATGTCTCTTCGTTGCCTTTGTTGCTCCTCCCTCATAGCTCTTTGATCTTCTCTAATCTCTTTGAGAATGTTGGAGTGTTCTTGGTGTTCCACCCTTAATTGGTTCATGTCATGACTCAATCCTTCTAGAGAAGTGTTGAGTTGTTCCCAATAGTTGTTTGGAGGAAAATGCATCCCTTGAGGCATCTTAGGGATTTCTTGATGATGAGCTTCCTCATGCGTCTCTTGAGATCCATGAATAGGCTCTCTTGTTTGCTCTATCCTCTTCTTAGTGATGGGCTTGTCCTCTTCAATGAGGATGTCTCCTTCTATGACAACTTCAGCTATGTAGCATAGATGGCAAATGAGATGAGGAAAAGCTAGACTTGCCAAGGTGGAGGGCTTTTCGGCTACTTTGTAGAGTTCTAGAGAGATGACTTCATGAACTTCTACTTCCTCTCCAATCATGATGCTATGGATCATGATGGCCCGATCCACAGTTACTTCGGATCGGTTGCTAGTGGGGATGATGGAGCGTTGGATGAACTCCAACCATCCTCTAGCCACAGGCTTAAGGTCCAGTCCTCTCAATTGAACCGGTTTGCCTTTTGAGTCTCTTTTCCATTGAGCTCCTTCCACACATATGTCCATGAGGACTTGGTCCAACCTTTTATCAAAGTTGACCATTCTAGTGTAGGGGCGTGCATCTTCTTGCATCATAGGTAAGTTGAATGCCAACTTTACATTTTTCGGACTGAAATCTAAGCATTTTTCCCGAACCATTGTAAGATAATTCTTTGGATTCGGGTTCATACTTTGATCACGGTTCCTAGTGATCCATGCATTGGCATAGAACTCCTGAACCATTAAAATTCTAACTTGTTGAATGGGGTTGGTAAGAACTTCCCGACCTCTTCTTTGGATCTCATGTCGGATCTCCGGATACTCATTTTTCTTGAGCATGAAAGGGACCTCAGAGATCACCTTCTTCTTGGCCAAAACTTCATAGAAGTGGTCTTGATAGACTTTTGAGATGAATCTCTCCATCTTCCATGACTCAGAGGTGGAAGCAATTGTCTTCCCTTTCCTCTTTCTTGAGGTTTCTCTGGCCTTAGGTACCATCAATGGTTATGAAAAAACAAAAAAGCTATGCTTTTACCACACCAAACTTAGAATGTTGCTCGCCCTCGAGCAAAATAAGAAAGAATATAAGAAGAAGAAGAAGAAGATATGGAGGAGAGGGAGAGAGATGTGTATTCGGCCAAGAGGGAGAAGAGAGGGTTGTGTTGTGTGAAAATGAAGAAGTGTGGAGGGGTTTATATAGTGGAGGGAGAGAGGTTAGGGTTCAGTCATTTAGGGTGGGTTTGGGTGGGAAAGAGATTTTGAATTTAAAGGTAGGTGGGTGATGACAAGTCATCATATGCCTATTTTTCAAGCTAATTTCACTTGTTTTACTAGTTTTTATGCACTTTCTTGCACTATAAGTAAGTAATTTAGAGTGAAAATGTGTGTTTTATTTGAATCAAACAACCACCATTTAATTGATGCTAAATCATGAGGTTTAAGCTAAATTTAATTGATTTTTAATTGATTTATAAACCTTGTGAATTTAATGATACTTTGATTGGTTGTTATGATTATTTGTAGGTGAAGAAAAGAAGAAAAGAAGGAAGCGTGGCTTAAGAAGTGTGGCAAAAGAAGAAGAAGTGTGGCGCAACATTGAAGGAGGAAGCCACATGGCTCTCCCCAAGAGCACATTGCTCTCCAAGGGAGCACAACAACGAACCAAGCATGCAAGGCTTCACTGCCCTGCCCTCCTTGAGAGCGGAGCACAATTCTAGGCCAAGAAACAAGGGAAGGAAAAATTCTGCCCTGCCCTCCACAAGAGCAATTTCGGGCTCCTCTTGAAGAAAATCCAAGAAAAATCAACTCCAAGTGCCATCCATAGGTTTCAAACCCAAGCACATGAAGGGAAGGAAGTAACGCCACTAACAAGGAAAAATAAGCCACACTTGGCCAAAATGTCATCCCCAAGTTTCGAACCTAAGGCACCTCCACTCCTTGCATGCGCCACCCTTATTTCCTTCACAAAGAAAAAGAGCCAGCATGCCTTCCCAAGGTTTCGAACTTGAGACCTCACCCAAGAACAAGGAAAGCTTTGCGCTGCCTACATGGAGGGCAGAGCAGCATTCCTTGGCGCAAATGAGGCGCACTTGACACAGCCAGGAGCTTGGGCGTGCGCATGATTGACACGGGCAGGGAGGCAAGGCACGCACCATGACACCACTGCCCCGCTCTCCACAAGGGCAGGGCAATCCCCTGGTGCCCCTCCCACACTTGGCGCGCCAATTGGATCCCCATGCAAGGCTTCACTGCTCTGCTCTCCACAAGAGCAGAATAGCCTTCTGGGAGCAACATGGGCTGAAACTCACCTAAAAAAATCCATTTAATTCAATTCTTCACCCATCTTTCAAGCCCACTCAAAATTCTTAGAACAAAAATAGAAAATGTATAAATAGGTGTTAGTTAGGATTAGAGGAGAGCCTTTTTTTTTCTCTTTTTGTTACTTGGAACTTTTACTTTTTACCTTCACTTCCATTTTTAAATCCTGAGTCAACTTGAAAGCTCATTTTTTATTTTTTTTTCTGTTTTCTGCAATAGCTTGAGAATTGGAGGAGAGAATTCACTTCTTCTTCCTCTGATCTTTTTGTTTTCTTTACTGGCTTTTGTCTGAGTCTTGAGTGTGAAGAATTGAGGAACTTCTGTCTCAATCTCCATTTAAGATCTCTTTAATTTTTTTACTGCATAATTGAGTTAAATTCAATTTCCTTTACTGCTTCAATCTTTAATTTCTCTTTAATTGCTTTGTGAACTTGGATCTAGGAAGGCAATTGAGATCTAGACTCTGCTATCTAGTGTCTGGAGTCCTGAGATCTAATTTTCTTTTTGGTTCTTCTGTTGAACCACTGCTGCAGTTAAATTTCCATTTTTTGTTTGAGATATAGTCAATTTCAGCTCATCTCTTGCTTAGTTGATTGTTGCAATTTAATTTCCCTTGCTTAAATTCTGAAACCCCAGTCCTCAAATCCCTTCTTCATTCAAGCAATTTATATTTCTTGCACTTTAAGTTACCGCAATTTACATTTCTTGCACTTTAAGTTTCAGTCATTTAATTTCTTGTTCTTTAAGAATCAGTACCATTTTGAATTTGAAGGTAGGTGGGGTTTATGGGGAAGAGTGGATGGATGTGAGTGGTGGAGAGGTGATGGGAAAGAGTGATTGAGGTGATTGGTAAATGATGTTTGGGGAAGAGTGTTATGAAAAGATGTGAGAGAGAGGGAGAAGGTAGGTGGGGATCCTGTGGGGTCCACAGATCCTGATGTGTCAAGGATTTCTCATCCCTGTACCCTTTAGGTGTGTAAAATGCCCTATGCATGCAATCCTGGCGTTTCACGCCAGACTGATGCTTGTTTTTGGCATTGAACGCCAGTTCTATGCTTGTTTCTGGTGTTAAACGCCAGCTCTATGCTTGTTTCTGGCGTTTAACGCCAGCTCTCTTCAGGGTGTGATAAACCACTATTTTATGGTTTACAATGTGTTTAATTATGTGGTTTTATCACGGTCTTTACCCACTTATTCATATGATTAGCATGCATTTATATTTCCTTCCTAAAATTATTACCTGATTGAAAACATGCTTCTTTGGTCTTAATTTAGCTAATCTTAATCCTCTCTTATAACCATTCGATGCCTTGATCTGTGTGTTAAGTATTTTAGGCTTTATAGGGCATGAATGAGTGAGAGATTGGGAAGGAAGCTTGCAAAAATGGAAGGAACACAAGAAATTGAGGAGATGACCAGCGAGAAGTGACGCGTACGCGTCAGCGACGCGACCGCGCGGAAGAAAGGAATTCGTAGTGACGCGGCCGCATGGCTCACGCGACCGCGCGGATTGGAAAAGCACAAGTGACGCGGAAGCATGGACGACGCGAACGTGTGGCAGCGAAAAACGCGAATGACGCGTCCGCATGAATGACGCGATCGCGTGACGTGCGCGATCTGCAGAATTACAAAAGCCGCTGGCAGAGATTCTGGGCCGCATTTCAACCCAGTTTTCGGCCTAGAAACACAGATTAAAGTCAGGGAATTTGCAGAGACTCAGCATTCTCTCATAACTCATAATTTTTAGTTTAGATGTAGTTTTTAGAGAGAGAGGTTCTCTCATCTCTCGTAGGTTTTAGGATTAGGATTCCTCTTAAAGGATTTAGGATTCAACTCTTCATCAGGTTCAATATTTCTTTTACTTTATATTTATCTCTTATTTTCAGATACTTTAATGCTTATATTAGTTATGTTGCCTATTTGACTTATGCTACATTCATGTTATGATTTTCTTTGAATTAATATTATTTGAGGTATTTCAGTTATTATTGCTTTCTTTTATTTACATGATTATTGCTTCCCATCTGAAGGCATTTTTATTCCAGTAGATTTACTTTTCCTCTTTTGGTCTTGGTTAAGAAATTAGTAACTCAGGAGTTATCTAATTCAACACAATTGACAATTGTTATCTTTGCTAATTGAATTGAACTTCAATAATCCCAATCTTTTTTTTAGAAAATAAATAGGATTCGAAGATCAGACTAATTAATCCCTTGACCTTCCCTTGCCTTAGTAAGGGTTAACAAAGTGGAATTAAGATTCAATTTTCATTATCGTTGATAAGGATAACTAAGACTGGACTTCCAATTTCTCATACCTTGCCAAAAGTTTATTTTACAGTTATTTATTTATTTTACCTGCCATTTAAATTACTTGTTCCTCATCTTTAAAATCCCCGATTTACAATCTTCATAACCAATAATAAGAACATACCTCCCTGCAATTCCTTGAGAAGACGACCCGAGGTTTAAATACTTCGGTTATCAATTTATTTAGGGGTTTGTTACTTGTGACAACCAAAACGTTTGTAAGAAAGGATTCTTGTTGGTTTAGAAGCTATACTTGTAACGGGAATTTATTCTAAATTCTAGACCACGCAAAAATTCTCTCTTCAGGGTGCAATCCTGGTGTTTAAACGCCAGACTACTACTTGTTTCTGGTGTTCAACGCTAGCTTCATGCTCTATTCTGGCGTTAAACGCTAGCCAGATGCTCCTTACTGGCGTTTAAACACCAGTAAGCTCTTCCTCCAGGGTGTGCTGTTTCTTCTGCTATTTTTGATTCTGTTTTTAATTTTTGCAATTGTTTTGTGACTCCACATGATCATAAACCTAACAAAACATAAAAGAACAATAGAAATATAGATAAATAAACATTTGGTTGCCTCCCAATAAGTGCTTCTTTAATGTGAATAGCTTGACAGTGAGCTCTCATGGAGCTTCACAGATCATTAGAGCATTGTTGGGACCTCCCAACACCAAACTTAGAGTTTGAATGTGGGGGTTCAACACCAAACTTAGAGTTTGGTTGTGGCCTCCCAACACCAAACTTAGAGTTTGACTGTGGGGGCTTTGTTTGACTCTATATAGAGAGAAACTTTTCATGCTTCCTCTCCATGGTTGTAGAGGAAGATCCTTGAGCTTTAAACACAAGGTAGTCCCCGTTCAATTGAAGGACTAACTCTCCTCTGTCAACATCAATCACAGCTCCTGCTATGGCTAGGAAGGGTCTTCCAAGGATGATGCATTCATCCTCATCTTTCCCAGTGTCTAAGATTATGAAATCAGCAGGGATGTAAAGGCCTTTAATCTTCACTAACACGTCCTCTACCAATCCATAAGCTTGTTTTATTGACTTGTCTGCCATCTCTAATGAGATTCTTGCAACTTGTACCTCAAAGATCCCCAATTTTTCCATTACAGAGAGCGGCATAAGATTTATACCTGACCCCAGGTCACACATAGCCTTCTCAAAGGTCATGGTGCCTATGGTATAGGATATTAAGAATTTACCAGGATCTTGTTTCTTTTGAGGTAGAGTATGCTGAGCCCATGTATTTAGTTCACTAATGAGCAAGGGTGGTTCACCTTTCCAAGTCTCATTACCAAACAACTTGGCATTCAGCTTCATGATGGCTCCTAGATATTGAGCAACTTACTCTTCAGTTATATCTTCATCCTCTTCAGAGGAAGAATATTTCTCAGAGCTTATGAATGGCAGAAGGAAGTTTAATGGAATCTCTATGGTCTCTATATGAGCCTCAGATTCTTTTAGGTTCTCAATAGGGAACTCCTTTCTATTTGGGAGACGTCCCATGAGGTGTTCCTCATTGGGATTCACGTCCTCCCCTTCCTCTTTGGATTCGGCCATTTTGATAATATCAATGGCCTTGCACTCTTTTTTTGGATTCTCTTCTATATTTCTTGGGAGAGCACTAGGAGGAGTTTCAGTGATTTTCTTACTCAGCTGACTTACTTGTGCCTCCAAATTTCTAATGGAGGATCTTGTTTCATTCATGAAACTTAAAGTGACCTTAGATAGATCAGATACTATGTTTGCTAAGCTAAAGGGGCTCTTCTCAGAAGTCTCTGTCTGTTGCTGAGAAGATGATGGAAAAGGCTTGCTATTGCTAAACCTGTTTTTTCTACCATTATTAAAGCCTTGTTGAGGCTTCTGTTGATCCTTCCATGAGAAATTTGGATGATTTCTCCATGAGGAATTATAGGTATTTCCATAGGCTTCACCCATGTAATTCACCTCTGCCATTGCAGGGTTCTCAGGATCATAAGCTTCTTCTTCAGAAGATGCCTCTTTAGTACTGTTGGATGCATTTTGCCTTCCATTCAGACTCTAAGAAATCATGTTGACAAGCTGAGTCAACATTTTGTTCTGAGCCAATATGGCATTCAAAGCATCAATTTCAAGAACTCTCCTCTTCTGAGGCGTCCCATTACTCACAGGATTCCTCTCAGAGGTGTACATGAATTGGTTATTTACAACCATGTCAATGAGTTCTTGAGCTTCTGCAGGCATTTTCTTTAGGTGAATGTATCCACCTATAGAATGGTCCAGTGACATCTTAGAAAGCTCAGATAGACCATCATAGAATATATCTAAAATGGTCCACTCTGAAAGCATGCTAGAAGGACATTTTTTGGTCAACTGTTTGTATCTTTCCCAAGCTTCATAGAGGGATTCACCATCTTTTTGCTTGAAGGTCTGAACATCCACTCTAAGCTTGCTCAACTTTTGAGGAGGAAAGAACTTGGCCAAGAAGGCCGTGACCAGCTTATCCCAAGAGTCCAGGCTATCTTTTAGGTTGTGAGTTCAACCATGTTCTAGCTCTGTCTCTTACAGCAAAAGGGAAAAGCATGAGCCTGTAGACTTCAGGATCTACTCCATTAGTCTTTACAGTATCACAGATCTGCAAGAATTCAGTTAAAAACTAATAGGGATCTTCTGATGGAAGTCCATGGAACTTGCAGTTCTGTTGCATCAGAGCAACTAGTTGAGGCTTCAGCTCAAAATTGTTTGCCCCAATGGTAGGGATTGAGATGTTTCTTCCATAAAAATTGGAAGTAGGTGTAGTATAATCACCAAGCATCCTCCTTGCGCCTCCACCATTGTTATTGGGTTCGGCCATGTCTCTTTCTTTTTTGAGATTCTCTGTAAGGTTTTCTCTGGATTTTTGTGCTTTAGCTTCTCTTAGTTTCTTCTTCAGAGTCCTTTCAGGTTCAGGGTCTGCTTCAACAAGAATGTCCTTGTCCTTACTCCTGCTCATATGAAAAAGAAGAGAACAGAAAAAAGAGAAATCCTCTATGTCACAGTATAGAGATTCCTTTATGTGATTAAAAGAAAAGAAGAATAAGAATGAAGAAGAGAAAAATTCGAACACAGAAGAGAAGAGAGGGTTCAAATTTTGAGATGAAGAGAAGTGTTAGTAAATAAATAAATAAATAAAAAGAGATGAGAGGGAGAGAATTTCGAAAATTAGGAAATGGAAGAAAATTAAAAATAAAAAATTTGAAACAATTAGTTAATTAAAAGAATTTTGAAAAAGAGGGAGGCAATTTTCGAAAATTAGAGAGAGGAAAGTAGTTAGGTGGTTTTGAAAAAGATAAGAAACAAACAAAAAGTCAATTAGTTAGTTGAAAAAGATTTGAAAATTAATTTTGAAAAGATGAGAAGTTAGAAAAGATTTTGAAATTGATTTTAAAAAAGATATGATTTAAAAAAAGATATTTTGAAAAGATATGATTGAAAAGATATGGTTGAAAAAGATTTGATTTTTAAAATTAAAATTGATTACTTGACTAACAAGAAACTAAAAGATATGACTCTAGAATTTAAAGATTGAACCTTTCTTAACAAGAAAGTAACAAACTTCAAATTTTTGAATCAATCACATTAATTGTTAGTAAAGTTTTTGAAAATCATGAAATAAAGATAAGAAAAAGATTTTGAAAATCAATTTAAAAAATTTTCGAAAATAACAAAAGGAAAACGAAAAGATTTCATTTTGAAAAAAGATTTTGAAAAGATAGGATTTTTAAAATTGAAATCTTGACTTGACTAACAAGAAACAACTTATTTTAAAAATTTTTGACTAAGTCAACCCAAAGATTTCAAAATTTATGAGTAAAATAAGGAAAATATATTTTTTGATTTTTTTGCATTTTAATGAGGAGAAAAAAAAACACAAATATGACCCAAAACATGAAAATTTTGGATCAAAACACATGATGCATGCAAGAACACTATGAATGTCAAGATGAACACCAAGAACACTTTGAAGATCAAGATGAACATCAAGACTTATTTTTGAAAATTTTCAAGAAAAGAAAAACATGCAAGACACCAAACTTAGAAATTTTCAATGCTTGGACACTATGAATGCAAAAATGCATATGAAAAACAACAAAAAACACAAAACAAGAAAATTTAAAGATCAAACAAGAAGACTTGTCAAGAACAACTTGAAGATCATGAAGAAAACATGCATGAATTTTCGAAAAATGCAAAAGTTTTTTTAAAACATGCAATGGACACCAAACTTAAAAATTGACACTAAACTCAAACAAGAAACACAAAATATTTTTGGTTTTTTATGATTTTATTAATTTTTTTGGTTTTTTCGAAAATTACTTTTTGGATAAACAAAAACAAAGAAAAAAAATTTTTTGAAAGATTTTTGAAAATTTTTTGAAAAGAAAATTACCTAATCTGAGAAACAAGATGAACGTGAGTTGTCCATACTCGAACAATCCTCGGCAACGGTGCCAAAAACTTGGTGCACAAAATTGTGATCATCAACAACGGCGCCAATAGACTTGGAGCTCTCAAGCGTGAATCACACTTTGTCACAACTTCGCACAACTAACCAGCAAGTGCACTGGGTCGTCTAAGTAATACCTTACGTGAGTAAGGGTCGATCCCGCGGAGATTGTTGGTATGAAGCAAGCTATAGTCATCTTGTAAATCTCAGTTAGGCGGATTCAAATGGTTATAATGGTTTTCGAATATAAGAATAAATAAAGCATAAAATAAAAATAGAGATACTTATGTAATTCATTGGTGGGAATTTCAGATAAGTGCATGAAGATGTTGTATTCCTTCTGAGTCTCTGCTTTCCTACTGCTTTCATCCAATCATTCTTACTCATTTCCATGGCAAGCTGTATGTAGGGCGTCACCGTTGTCAATGCTACTTCCCATCCTCTTAGTGAAAATGGTCCAAATGCTCTGTCACAGCACGGCTAATCATCTGTCGGTTCTCGATCATGTCGGAATAGAATCCAGTGATTCTTTTGCGTCTGTCACTATGCCCAACAATCGCAAGTTTGAAGCTCGTCACAGTCACTCAATCCCTAAATCCTACTCGGAATACCACAGACAAGGTTTAGACTTTCCGGATTCTCAAGAATGCTGCCAATGAATTCTAGCTTATACCACGAAGATTCTGATTAAGGAATCCAAGAGATATTCACTCTAGCTTTTCCTTGTAGAACGGAAGTGGTTGTCAGGCACACGTTCATAAGGACGGATGAGGATGAGTGTCATGGATCATGACATCCATCAGGTTGAAGTACCAGTAATATCTTAGAATAAGAATAAGCTTGAATTGAACAGAAGAACAATAGTAATTGCATTAATTTTTGAGGTACAGCAGAGCTCCACACCTTAATCTATGGTGTGTAGAAACTCCACCGTTGAAAATACATAAGTGATAAAGGTCCAGGCATGGCCGAATGGCCAGCCTCCCTAAATGGCATATGAAATTGAAGAGTAGTGAATCAGACCCTAGTCTAAGGATTAAATGTCCAAAGATGAAAATACAATAGTAAAAAGTCCTATTTATACTAGACTAGCTACTAGGGTTTACAGAAATAAGTCTAAGTGCAAAAATCCACTTCTGGGGCTCACTTTGGTGTGTGCTTAGGCTGAGCTTGAGCTTTACACGTGTAGAGGCTTTTCTTGGGGTTAAACGCTAGGTTGTAACGTATTTTTGGCGTTTAACTCTGGTTGTGACGTGTTTCTGGCGTTTTACTCCAGAATGCAACATGGAACTGGCGTTGAACGCCAATTTGCGTTGTCTAAACTCGAATAAAGTATGGACTATTATAAAGTATGGACTATTATATATTACTGAGAGCACGCCATTTGGAATTCTGTAGCTCCATAAAATCTATTTCGAGTGCAGGGAAGTTAGAATCCAACAGCATCAGCAGTCCTTTGTCAGCCTCCTATCAGATTTTTGCTCAGGTCCCTCAATTTCAGCCAGAAAATACCTAAAATCACAGAAAAACACACAAACTCATAGTAAAGTCCAGAAATGTGAATTTTACATAAAAACTAATAAAACATCCCTAAAAATAGCTAGATCTTACTAAAAACTACCTAAAAACAATGCCAAAAAGCATATAAATTATCCGCTCATCAACTAGCACAACTCTCTGGTTGAACCAGGTTTGACGTCGATTTCAACATCGATGCGGATGCGCCCATGGCGCGGATGCGTCGGTCGCCAAGAGAGGAAACGGTGCACACGCATACAGTACGCGTACATGTGGGTTGGAAGGTGCCTAAGGCACGTTTCTAGCCTAGCTCCCGTGCGACTCTCTGTTCAAACTCACCAAATTCACATTCACAAGGGATGCAGATGCGCACTAGGCACTGGCACGTCAATCGCCTCGTTTTTTTAATGCAAATATGCAGATGTACATGCAGACTAATGAGAAGAGTCACTAAATAAAGCTAAAAAGAGAGATGGGAATGATCATACCATGGTGGGTTGTCTCCCACCCAGTACTTTTCTTTAACATCCTTAAATTGGATGGTCCACTAGCTCAGACGTCCGCTGTGGGTGGGTCTTCCAAGAGGAGGATCTCCAGGTCCTTGCTTTTCTTCATCTTCTCGCCATGATACAGCTTTAAGCGATGTCCATTGACCTTTATGAATTTGGAGCTTGAAGGATGACTTAGGTGAAAGACTCCGTATGGCTCTGCCTGTTCTACTCTATAAGGACCTTCCCATCTTGATCTCAGCTTGCCTGGCATGAGCCTTAGTCTGGAGTTGTAGAGGAGAACTAATTCCTCAGGTCTGAACTCTCTCCTTTTAACGTGCTTGTCATGCACAGCCTTCATCTTCTATTCGAATAGTCTGGAGTTATCATACGCTTTTAGGCGAAAGTTCTCTAATTGTTGTAGTTACATCTTCCTTTCAGCTCCGGCCCTCTCAAATCCCATATTGATTTCTCTTACCGCTCAGAATGCCTTGTGCTCTATCTCGACTGGGAGGTGACAGGCCTTTCCAAAAACTAAGCAGAAGGGGCTCATCCTATTGGTGTCTTGTATGCTGTCCGGTATGCCCAAAGTGCATCTTGTAGCCTGGTGCTCTAGTTCTTCCTACGAGGCTTGACTATCTTCTCCAGGATACGCTTTATCTCTCTGTTAGACACCTCTGCTTGTCCGTTAGTCTGCGGGTGGTAAGCAGTTGCTACCTTGTGAATAATGCCATGCTTCTTTAGTAGAGCAGTCAGTCTCCTGTTACAAAAATGGGTGCCTTGATCACTCACAATTGCTCGTGGTGATCCAAAGTGACAGATAATATGGTTTCTGACAAAGGAGACAATAGTGTTAGCATCATCAGTATGGGTGGAAATTGCTTCCACCCATTTGGAAACATAATCTACAGCTAACAATATATATAAGAAACCGCTAGAGTTGGGAAATGGACCCATGAGGTCAATACCCCAAACATAAAAAATCTCACAGAACAGCATAATTTGTTAGGGCATCTCATCCCTCTTGGATATATTACCAAACTTCTGGCATGGGGAACAAGATTTACAGAAGGCAGCAGCATCTTTAAAAAGAGTAGGCCACCAGAATCCACAATCTAAAATTTTTCTAGCTGTTCTTTGAGGGCCAAAATGTCCACCACTCTCAGAGGAGTGGCAGGCCTCTAAAATGGACTAGAATTCTGATTAAGGCACACATCTTTTAATTATCTAGTCAGCACCATACCTCCATAAATATGGATCATCCCAAATATAATATTTGGACTCGCTTTTCAGTTTGTCCCTCTGATGCTTAGTAAAATTGGGAGGGAAGGTATGACTAACTAGATAATTAGCTACAGGTGCATACCAAGGAACTAAATCAGATACTGCATGCAAGCTATCAAATGGGAAAGCATCATTGATAGGAGTGGAGTCCTGCTTGATGTGCTCAAGGCGACTCAAGTGGTCCGCCACTAAATTCTGAGAACCACGCCTATCTTTAATTTCTAAATCAAATTCTTGCAGCAGCAGTATCCAACGTATCGGCCTTGGTTTGGACTCTTTTTTAGCTAACAAATATTTGAGAGCTGCATGGTCTGAGTACACTACCACTTTGGTACCAAGTAAATAGGCTTGAAATTTATCCAGAGCAAAAACAATAGCTAAAAGCTCTTTTTCAGTGGTAGTGTAATTAGACTGAGAAGCATCTAAGGTCTTGGAAGCATATGCAATTACAAAAGGATCCTTACCTGCGCATTAGGCCAGCGCTGCTCCTATAGCATGGTTGGAGGAGTCACACATAATCTCAAAGGGCTGGCTCCAGTCTGGTCCTCTTACTATTGGAGCTTGAGTCAAGGCGATCTTCAGCTTATCAAACGCTTCCATACAGTCCTCACTCAACTCAAATTCAACATCCTTCTGTAGCAGTCTAGATAGAGGTAAAGCTACCTTACTGAAGTCCTTGATAAATCTTCGATAAAAACCTGCATGGCCAAGGAATGAACGGACTTCCCTCATGGAGGAGGGTGGGGCAGACAAGAAATGACATTTACCTTTGCCGGATCCATAGAAACACTAGTATTAGAGACAACATGTCCCAGAACAATACCTTGTTTGACCATAAAATGACACTTTTCAAAATTCAAAACAAGGTTTGATCTAACGCACCTGTCTAATACTCTAGATAAACTATCCAAGCAAAGGCTAAAGGAATCACCGTATATGCTAAAATCATCCATGAAAACTTTCATACAATTCTCAATAAGATCAGAGAAAAGACTCATCATGCACCTTTGGAAAGTAGTTGGTGCATTGCATAAGCCAAAAGGCATTCTCTTATAAGCATAAGTTCCAAAGGGACACATAAAAGTAGTCTTTTCCTGATCCTCAGGAGCTATATGAATCTGAAAATAGCCTGTGTAACCATCTAAAAAGCAGTAATGCGATTTACCTGACAGGCGATCCAGCATTTGATCAATGAATGGTAAGGGATAGTGATCCTTACGAGTGGCCTGGTTGAGGCGTCTGTAGTCAATGCACACCCTCTAGGAATTCTGCACTCTAGTTACTATGAGCTCTCCTTGCTCATTCTTTACTGTTGTGACTCCAGACTTCTTGGGCACCACTTGCACTGGGCTGACCCATTCACTATCTGAGATGGGATAGATGATATCTGCTTCCAGTAGTCTGGTCACTTCCTTCTTGGCAACCTCCAAGATGGTGGGATTCAATCTTCTTTGGGGTTGATGGACAGGCCTTGCTTCCTCTTCTAAAAATATTATGTGCTCACAAACTTGAAGGTTGATGCCTACTATATCCGCCAAGCTCCACCCAATTGCTTTCTTGTGTCATCTCAGCACACTAAGCAACTGCTCCTCCTGTTGGGCTATGAGTTCCCTTGCAATGATAACTGGGAGCTTCTGAGTATCCTCAAGGTAAGCATACTTGAGGTGGGGTGGAAGGGGTTTTAAGTCCAATTTCTGCTCCTGATCGGGCACTGGATCGTCTGGAGCCAGTGATGATGGCATAATGTCCTCATTGTGTTCAGAGGGGTTCCCCACACTTGGACCTTGCTCCATGTTCATCTCTTCTACTGCTTCTTGGTGAACTGCAGCCACTGTCTCATCAATGATATCGCACTGGAAAATAGAATGGTTTTCCGGAGGATGCTTCATAGCCTCATTCAGATTGAAGCTCACTGCCCGGTTGTCTATCTCAAAGGAATAGGTTCCTGAGAATGCATCCAACTTGAACTTGGAAGTCTTCAGGAATGGTCTTCTGAGCAGGATGGATGACGGTTTTCCTGAGTCGTTTTGGGGTATCTCCAAGATATAGAAGTCAATGGAAAATGTAAGCCCCTTAATGCTCACCAGTACGTTCTCAGCAATTCCAACCACTGTAATAATGCTTTTATCTGCTAACACAAAATGAGCTGCCAACCTTTTTGAGGGAGGGAGCTTCAAGGCATTATATATAGACAAGGGCATAATACTCACGCATGCTCCTAGATCACACATGCAGTCAGAAAATATTACATCCCCAATGGTACAGTTAACCATGCATGGACCTGGGTCACTACATTTTTCAGGTATATCCCCCATAAATTCAGATATAGAACTACCTAAAGGAATAGTTTCTAATTCATTAATCCTATCCTTATGTATGCACAAATCCTTTAGAAACATTGCATATTTAGGTACTTGCTGAATAACATCAAAAAGGGGAACATTTACCTCAACCTTTTTGAAGATTTCTACCATTTTTGGGTCAAGTTCCATCTGCTTTCTGGGCTTTCTTGCAAGGTGTGGAAATGGGATAAGGATGGCGTCTCTGGTAACTTTAGCTGTTTCTGGTGCGCCATTCTCTGGTTGA
Organism: Arachis duranensis; assembly: GCF_000817695.3. Lineage (NCBI taxonomy): Eukaryota > Viridiplantae > Streptophyta > Magnoliopsida > Fabales > Fabaceae > Arachis > Arachis duranensis. The sequence continues at coordinate 39,296,198 of NC_029776.3, read as the reverse complement.
GTTACTTCTTCTTCAACCGTGTCTTGTACTTCATCTTCCTTTTCAGCATCCTCCACTTCAAGCATGTCCTCAGCTGGGGCGTGTTCTAGTGGGCTTAGCTCCTTAAGATTCCTCTCTTGCAGTATGGTTTCAGATCTCAAGGTGATGGCATTGATGCTACCCTTGGGGTTGGGTAAGGGTTGAGAAGGAATTCCACTGGAGCTTGAAGGATGGTTGTTGGAGTTATTCAGTGATCCAATCTGTGAGATAAGAGCTTGCAAGGTAGAGTTCAGACCATTTAAGGTAGAAGTAAGGTTGTTCTCCATGGTCTTCTGTCTCTGATCAATAGAGTGTAGCAACTCATCATTAGAAGAGGAAGAGGGGTAAGTGATCTGAGGGGTCTGCTGAGATGCTTGGGACTACCTTAGATGAGGTGCTCTGTAAGCCTGGTTCTGGTTCTGCTGTTGATAGGTAAGATTCTGCTGATACCAGTTCTGCTGGTTGTTATTATTATTCCACCTCTAATTTCCTTGGATGTCTCTGCCTCCTCTATTATACTTACCCCTCCAACCTTGGTTAAAGTTTCCACCTTGTTGGTAGTTTGCCGCCTTGTTGGTAGTATCCTTCATTCGGGCGGTCATAGAAATTATGAGTAGCTGCCACAGTGTTGTCCTCATGTTGGAGATGTGGACACTCATAAGTGTAATGACTATAATCAGTGCATATTCCACATACTCTCCGAGGAACCAGTTGTTGACTCTGTTGTGGTGAGTAGGGCTGAGATTGTTGCTGATTCAGGTGTATCTACTTCAGTAAGTTAGTCATGTCACATAGACTTTGTGTGAGATTGGTAGCCTCCTTGCTAGAGGAGACCTCTGCCACAGACTTGGGGTGGTTGTTTCTATGCTTGTGATTTTGAGCAGACTTAGCTAAGTCGGTGATCAGTTGCCATGCTTCTTCTGTGGTCTTGTACTTTTTCAGAGAACCATTACTCGCACCATCCAATGTAGTCTTGTCTTGAGGCTTCATGCCCTGTGTGAAGTAGCTGATCAACACCAACTTGTCAATCATATGGTGGGGGCATGCATTTAGGAGATTATTGAAGCACTCTCAATATTCGTAAAGAGTCTCAGATTCACCTTGAATAATCATTGAAATTTCCTTCCTCAGTCTATCAGTAACCTCAGCTGGAAAGTATTTTTCTAAGAATTCTCTTATAAGCGTATCCCAGTTAGTAACAACTGCTTCAGGTTGAGTGTAGTACCACTCCCTCGCCTTTCCCTCAAGAGAAAATGGAAAGGCGGACAGCAGAATAGAAGTCTCAGTTGCACCGTTACGCCAGATAGTAGAACAGGCTGTCTGAAAATCTCTGAGATACTTGAGAGGTTCTTGAGCAGGTAAGCCATGAAACTTTGGCAGTAGATTTATTAACGTAGTCTTCAGTTTAATATCTACACCCATATTTGGATGACACGCTTGCAAAGGTGGTAGTGTGAAGTCCGGAGCTCCTGCTTTCTGGAGAGTAATCCTCCTGGGAGCTGCCATGTTCTCTGTGCGTAATTCAACCAAATCAGTAGAAAGGGAGCTTGTTTCTTCCTTAAATGACGTTTCAGATTCGTCCTTAGATAGGACTAACCGACGCCGAGCCTGCCTTATACGTGAAATAGTTCTTTCAATTTCAAGGTCAAATATGTGAAAGCTCGGATCAGGTAGCAAACGCGTCATTGATAAACCATTATTTTATAATTTATATTGTGTTTAATTGAGTGGTTTTATCAAGTCTTTCACCCCACTTATTCATATGATTAGCATGATATTACAAGTCCTTTCCAAAATTGTTCTATGATTGAAAACTTGCTTCCTAAAGATCTTTTAATTGTATATTTTTATTCTTCTTTATACCATTTGATGCCGTGATCTGTGTGTTAAGTGTTTCAGGCTTCATAGGGCAAGAATGGCTTAGAGAATGGAGAGGAAGCTTGCAAAAATGGAAGGAACACAAGAAATTGAGGAGATGACCAGAGAGAAAGGACGCGGGTGCATGGCTCACGCGATCGCGTGAAATGGAGGAAATCGCAGTGACGCGCTCGCGTGCCTGACGCGAACGCGTGGCTTGGAAGTTGCACGAGTGACACGAATGCGTGGACGACGCGAACGCGTGGCAAGGAAAAATGCTGGATGACATGCACACGTGGACGACGCGTACGTGTAACGTGCGCATTCTGCAGAATTTACAAAAACACTGGCGAGGATTCTGGGCCGCGCTTTAACCCAGCTTTCGGCCTAGAAACGCATATTAGAGCCAGGGAACATGCAGAGACTAAGGAGAATATTAATTCTACATAATTTTTAGTTTTAGATCTGATTTTACTCCTCCTCTAGGTTTTCTCTCTACACATTCATAGTTCTAAGGATTTTGTTTTTATTGCTTTTTGGATTGGGATATAGAGAAGAGTTGTTACCTCCACAAGACTTCATCTCTTTAGTTTGTTTTTCTCTACTTTTTACTTACTCTTTCATATCCTTAATTTGTTCAGAGTTACCATTGGATTATTTTTAGAACTTATCAATACAAGAACTATTTTTATTTTTAATTGGTCTTTTTTATTATTGTTTATCATGTCTTCCTTTATTTCCCTTTCTTATTTTGTGAAAGTTTACATTCATGATGAGCGAGTAGTTCTCTAACTTGATTGGGAGTTGATTGAAAGGAGAACCTTAAGTTGGAATGCTCAAGAATAAAATTGTAATTGAGTTTATTATTGGATGGCTCTCTAGTCACTGACACTAATCCTTCCCAAGGGAGAGGATTAGAACTTGTGAATAGAAGTAGACTTCCAACTTACTTGACTTTCCTCTACCTAGTAAAGGATAACTAAGTAGAACAACCTTCAATTATCAATTAATCTTGGAAGAACTCCAACAAGGATAGAACTTCCGATTAATCTATTCCCGGTCAAGATTTTTATTTAAATTACATAAACTCTCTGATTTAATTTCCTGTTTATCAAACTCAAAACCATTTTGGAAAACCTCTGATTAATAGAATAGCACACCTTTTTGCAACTCGTTGGGAGATGACCTGGGATTCATACTCCCAGTATCTTAATTCTAATTTTGTGACAACCCTTCTAAATTGATAAGCGGATTTTTGTTGGTTAAGAACTGTACTTGCAATGTATTTCTCATATTAATTTCTTAATCAGCCAATTTCCACCACGTCAATTTTTGGCGCCATTGCCGAGGAGTTGTAATAGAGTGCTAATTTATTGATTGGAATTTATTTATTTGCGTTTTATTTTATTTTGTTTTTTGTTATCATGAGCTATATGTCTCTTCCATTGAATGACTCGTTCATTGCCTGATTTGAGCATAGCCGCTTTTGATCCCGAAATTAAGAGAACTATTTCACGTATTAGGTGGGCTCGACGTCGGCTACCCTCTGAGGGTGGTGAAGTGATTAACGTCAATTCACCAGTCTCATCCGAGGGCGAATCTGAACCGCCATTTGAGGAAGAAACAAGCTCCTCTACTACTGATTTAGTTGATTCACGTGCAGATAACATGGCAGCACCTATGAGGGTTACTATCCAGGAAGTTAGAGCCTGATGCCAGGACATCTTGGCTAGTTTTACTAGCCATTTTTTGTATGCTTTAGGATGGTTTCATGCCTTTTCTTAGGAAATACGCAAGTATTTAGGTGAAAATGCAATCATACCATGATTCAAGCAAACATTGTGAATTTTGAATGATTTCATGAGAATTATGCATGAATTGAACGATAAATTGGATAATGCATGATCCCATGATTAAGAGCAAGACTTTGATGCACTTTGTTTGATTGATTTCATGTAACAAGAAGTAGAGAAGAGCCACGTTAGTGGCTATGTTAGTGCCACTAACGTGGTCATTAACATGGAAGAAAAGAGAAGCCCCAATGTTAGTGAGAAAGTTAGTGGCATTAACTTTGAAGAAGGAGAGCATGCAACGTTAGTGGAAAAGGTGAACGCCACTAACGTCTGCGAAGCAAAGAAGACCCACGTTAACTTCCATGTTAGTTACATTAACGTGGGAACTAACGTGGAAGAAAAAGGAAATGCCAACGTTAGTGAAAAAAGTGAGTGCCACTAACGTTTGCGAAGCAAAAAGAGTGGCCACGTTAACTACATTAACGTGGTAGTTAACGTGGAAGGAAAGAGAGATGCCAACGTTAGTGGAAAAGGTGATCTCCACTAAAGTTTGCGAAGCAAAAAGACCCACGTTAACGGCCACGTTAACTACATTAACGTGGTAGTTAACGTGGGCAAAAGTCTCACCTGGCAGCCTGACCATGCCTTCTTCAAACAAGAATAACTTAAGCCACAAAGCTCTAAATGAGGTGATTCTATAAGGATTTGAAAGTTGGATTCCAGAGCTTTCCAAGCATATATGGCACTACATGGTGGACACTAAATTTAAGGGAGAAAACCTGCCCCAAAAGTGCAAAGATGAACATAGCATCAACCTGTAGTAAGGCTAACTGACCTCTTCACCTTCCAAGGAATGTAACTTGAGCTATAGAGCTCCAAATGATACGCTTCCAAATGCGTTGGAAAGTAGACATCCAGGGTTTTCCAAAAATATATAATAGTATGGGGTGGACATTAAGTTTGAGCTCCAGAACCTGGCAATATTAAGCCCCTAATCGCTAACGTTATTGTGACTCACTTTTTCCAGTAACGCTAGCGACTATGCCAGCGGCCATGTCCACTTCAAAGGATCATAACTTGAGTTACAGAGGTCAAATTGAGGTGATTCTAGTTGCGTTAGAAAGCTGACATTTAGAGCTTCCCAAGGATATATAATAGTTTATAGTGGGCATGAAATTGAAGCACAAACAAGAGGCATCTTTTAAGCCCCAAAAACACCAATTGGTAACAAGTGCAACGTTAGCCACAATAACTTTGGACTAACACCACACCTGTAGCGTTAGTGTGGCTAACGACAGCATTAACGCTAAGCACTTGGACCTCAACTTGATTCACTTCTCTTTCAAGGACCACCCAACCTCAAGGAAGCAAGCACACAAGTGTCAACCAATCAAGGCCACAAGAAGCATCTAGAATAGGAATTTTCATTTAATTGTAATTTGCTTTTAATTTAGGAGAGCCTATATAAAGGCCTTAGTTTGTACATTCAAGGTAGGCTGGAGATTGGGGATTGAAGAGGGGTCTTCGGACTCCTTCCCCTCACACACTTTTCCTTCTCTTTCTTTTCTTTGTACTTTTCATTTATGAATTTTGAAGTTTCAATGTTAGTTTTAATCTTCATCTTTACTTTTCTGCACTTTCTTTCGTGATTCAATGGATCAATTGTAGTTCTTATTCTTCTTCTTCTTTCTTTTCTCTTGATTTTACTAGAGAGCTTTCGATCTTCTTCCAATTGGGTAATTGTCTTGGAAGAGAAATTGTTCATACTTGGATTTCCTCGGAACCTTGGAAGAGGAATGAGGAAATCATGTTAGAAATGCTCTCTCACATTGGATTAGGTTGGGGGTTGGATGGATATTGTGACATTTAATCCTACCAATACTTTGATATATGAATGTGTGTGGTATAATCAGTGACCAAACTTCATCTCTTCCCATGAGCAATTAAATTAAGGAATTGGAAAATTGTTCAAGCTTAGAGAGATTAGATTGCCAAGGAATTGGGATCCAATCACTTAAGATTGCTAAGGAGATCAATAAATGCATTGAATGAGGAAGAGATGAGAATGAACTTGATCCGGAGGATTGTAATATCTCTTGATCCCAATGTTCATTTTATTTTTAGTTCTTACATTTACTTTTCTTGCCATTTTACTTTTCTGCACTTTATTGCTTTCTTTACTTTTATGCCATTTACATTTCCTTGTTACTTATCACTCCAATATGATTCGTCTAACTAGGATAATCAATTAACCATTGATTGCTTAATCCGTTAATCTCTGTGGGATTCGACCTCACTCTTTTGTGAGTTATTACTTGACGACAATTCGGTATACTTGCCGAAGGAAATTTGTTGAGAGACAAGTTTTCATGCATCAAGTTTATAGCACCGTTGCCGGGGATTAATTGTGATTAACAAACTACCGGTTGATTGATTTACTAGATTAGACACTTTTCTTTTGTTTTTGTTTTCTTTTGTTTCTTTATTTTCTTTTGCTAACTAACTGTTTGTGATATTGCCTCACTGGGAATTTCCTTATTTGTGACAATGGAGATTCCAATTTCTTTTGGTGATTATTATTTGAGACAAAGCTTTCTGCAGGAAAGAAAGGAGCATCTATCATATGGTAGTCAATCAAATTTCATGGGAAACTTTCTACCACCACAGAATGATCCACTTTACTATGCTCATGGTGGGTGGGAGTATCAAAAACATGAAATGGGGTACTTTCCAGAGCCACAAAATGGTCCATATTTTGATGACTTTGATCACTACTCAAGCTGTGCCTAGGGAGATCTAGACCAAAAATATTTCACTTATTCACACCCATTCATCAAGAGCCATCATCCTTTAATTATTCAACCTCACCTCCTAGCTTTCCACATCAAAACCATTCACCACTTAGACATGCCTCAACACAAAATTCCTTCCCACATCCATATAATTCATCTCACCACTCACACAATGCATTCTATTACACACAAAATTCTTCTCACAGTCCACAAAACCCATATCATTACCCACAAAAGTCACACCACTCTCAGAACATACAACCACAAAACAACCAATTCCGTTCACAAAGTAGCCACCCTCAACCTCCAAATTTCACCCCAGCTGCACACCCTCCCCTCGAGGATAAGCTATCAAGGATAGAGAACCTACTGGCAATGCTCTTGGAAGAATCTAAGGACACGAGGACTTTCCAAGAGGAAGTAAAATCCATTATGCAGAACCGGGGGCTTGCCATTAAGAAGCTTGAGGCACAAGTTGGATATCTATCAAAGCAATTCCATACCTATAATTCCCTTAGTGACACCATGGCAAACCCAAGGGAGGAATCAGAAGAAAAAGAAAAAGAGGCACCCATACCAAGTGAGATTTCTATTAAGAAGGAGGAGGTTGTGAGAATATATAAGCCTAAGGCTCCATACCCACAGAGGTTACTAGTGGTGACAAAGGAACATGCAAGCTCACTCCCAAAAGACTTAATGCAACATCATGTAGAAGAAAGGGAGGAAGTCAATCAAGGGAGCCTACACTCAAATAAAACATAGAGTTGCATAGAGGGTGAGTTCATTGAACCACCAATTCAAGAAGCACTTGATGAAGAGGATGCTCCAACCATCATACAACACCCAAGTCCTGAAATCAAGGTGGTGAAGGCAATCAACATGAGCAATAAAAAGAGGATGGTGACCAAGAAAAAAATAACAATATCCATGAAGAAGAAAAGGTCAACCAAAAGCCATCCCGCCCCTACCCCAACAAGCAAGTTTACTCAAGATAACAACAAAAGAAAGCTTGCTGGGGAGAGGCACTCTAAACAAGGGGCAATAACTGGCTCCTCTTTCCTCTTGAGGTCATTCCTCTTAACAAACTGGAAGAAGAGGAAGAAAGTCATGAACATCATGTCAAGCTAATGACATTTAAAGAGCGCTTGTTGGGAGGCAACCCAACCGTAGGTAACATTTTCTTTCCTTGCTTAGTTTACTTTCATTAATTTAGCATATGATTGCATTCTAAGTTTGGTGTTGCCATGCAACAATTTCATTTTCAATCTTCACTAGGTACTTGCAACATTCTAAATTGAGAGTGCCACACTAAGTTTAGTGTTGCCACTTATTTTTCATGCAAGGTACCAAGCATACCACTTATTAATGCAATCAAAATGTCTCTATTTGTATCTCTTGTGCCTTTATTGTATCCTTAATCTGGCTTGCTGAAACACATGCATACTCACACTTCATTCTAAGACATTCATGATCCATCATAGACCCCATCACCACTGTTTTAATTGTTCCTTGAGTATAAGCAAGCATTCTAAGTTTGGTGTAGGAAGGGAAAGAATAGGAGGAAAAGGGCAACAACAATGAAGATAAACTACAAGGTGGTAAAGTTCCTTTCTCCTCTTACTTATTTCCAACACTTTAAATTGCATGATTGTCTTTTATTTTCTTTGTATGCATGTGTGATTACTCCTTGTGAATAAGCATAATTTGATATTTGATTTGTAACATGTTGCTATGATATCATGATTGTCATCTTAAATTTTACTTACACCCAATATCTTTAAGAATGCAACAAAGAAATCATTCTTTTGAAAAGAAAATGTTGAAGAATTCTATAAATCATGGGGAAAGAAAAAGATTAAGAGGAGTGGAGGTTCTGATTGTATGATTGTGTATTGAGGTTGCATGTTTGTGAAAACTTGCATGGGAGCTCATAGACAGGAAATGAAGTTTAGAGAAGTATTATGGAATTTCTTAAACATCTATTGATCCAAGAAGCAGTAACAAAAGAAAACAAAAGAAAAAGAAAAACAAAGAACAAGCCCAAGGCTCTGAGCATCAATTACTAGGAAGAAAAAGAAAGAAACAATAACTCAAAGAGTTATTGTCCTAGTTAAATGCTTGTGGTAGATTTGAATCAAAGAAAGAGGCTTGAGCAAGTAAATCCTAAGGGGTGCTTCAACACCTAATACCTTGTGGTAGATTTGTATCAAAGAAAGAGGCTTGAGCAAGTAAATCCTAAGGGGTGCTTCAACACCTAATACCTTAGACCAACTGGTTTGGGAGTATTGATTGAAAGCTTATCTTAAAAAGCTGCTTTGATACATGACACCTAGAGTCGAGGCCAAATCCCAAAAAGAAAGAAAAATGCTAGAAAATAAGTGCTGCTTCAAGGTGACAATCTATAAAGAGACTTCCATAATATTATTTGAATGAAAGTCCTAAGATCTAAGACTTCCAAAATGTGAGGACTAATGAGCACTGGAATCCTTGCATAAGCATACAAATTAGAGTTCACCCACTAAGGCATCATAAGCAATTCTTCAATACATTCCAATTAAGAGAATTCTTTGTGCATAGTTCTTTTCTTGCTTGGGGACAAGCAAGATTTAAGTTTGGTGTTGTGATGCCAGGACATCTTGGCTAGTTTTACTAGCCATTTTTTGTATGCTTTAGGATGGTTTTATGCATTTTCTTAGGAAATAAGCAAGTATTTGGGTGAAAATGCAATCATACCATGATTCAAGCAAACATTGTGAATTTTGAATGATTTCATGATAATTATGCATGAATTGAATGATAAATTGGATGATCCATGATCCCATGATTAAGAGCAAGACTTTGATGCACTTTGTTTGATTGATTTCAGGTAACAAGAAGCAAAGAAGAGCCACGTTAGTGGCTACGTTAGTGCCACTAACGTGGTCATTAATGTGGAAGAAAAGAGAAGCCCCAACGTTAGTGAGAAAGTTAGTGGCATTAACTTTGAAGAAGGAGAGCATGGAACGTTAGTGGAAAAGGTGAACGCCACTAACGTTTGTGAAGCAAAGAAGACCTATGTTAGCTTCCACGTTAGTTACATTAACGTGGGAACTAACGTGGAAGAAAAGGAAAATGCCAACGTTAGTAAAAAAAGTGAGTGCCACTAACGTTTGCGAAGCAAAAAGACCCACGTTAATGGCCACGTTAACTATATTAACGTGGTAGTTAACATGGAAGGAAAGGGAGATGCCAACGTTAGTGGAAAAGGTGATCTCCACTAACGTTTGCGAAGCCAAAAGACCCACGTTAATGGCAACGTTAACTACATTAACATGGTAGTTAACGTGGGCAAAAGTCTCACCTGGCAGCCTGACCATGCCTTCTTCAAACAAGAATAACTTGAGCCATAAAGCTCCAAATGAGGTGATTCTAAAGGAATTGGAAAGTAGGATTCCAGAGCTTTCCAAGCATATATGGCACTACATGGTGGGCACTGAATTTAAGGGAGAAAACCTGCTCCGAAAGTGCAAAGATGAACATGGTATCAACCTGTAATAAGGCCACCTGACCTCTTCACCTTCCAAGAAATGTAACTCGAGCTGTAGAGCTTCAAATGATGCACTTCCAATAGCGTTGGAAATTAGACATCCAGGGCTTTCCAACAATATATAATAGTACGGGGTGGAAATTAAGTTTGAGCTCCAGAACTTGGCAATATTAAGCCCCTGATCGCTAGCGTTATTGTGACTCACTTTTTCCAGTAATGCTAGCGACTATGCCAGCGACCATGTCCACTTCAAAGGACCATAACTTGAGTTACAAAAGTCAAATTGGAGCACAAACAATAGGAATCTTTTAAGCCCCAAAAATACCAATTGGTAACAAGTGCAACTTTAGCCACAATAACTTTGGCACTAACGCCACACCTGTAGCATTAGTGTGGCTAACGGTAGCATTAATGCTAAGCACCTGGACCTCAACTTGATTCACTTCTCTTTCAAGGATCACCTAACCTCAAAGAAGCAAGCACACAAGTGTCAACCAATCAATGCCATAAGAAGCATCTAGAATAGGAATTTTCATTTAATTGTAATTTGCTTTTAATTTAGGAGAGCCTATATAAAGGCCTTAGTTTGTACATTCAAGGTAGGCTGGAGATTGGGGATTGAAGAGGGGTCTTCGGACTCCCTCGCCTCACACACTTTTCCTTCTCTTTCTTTTCTTTGTACTTTTCATTTATGAAGTTGGAAGTTTCAATGTTAGTTTTAATCTTCATCTTTACTTTTCTGCACTTTCTTTCTTTTCTATTTTGGTAGAGCAATGATCAACTAACTCTTTTCATTGGGTTAGAAAGCTCTATTGTGATTCAATGGATCAATTGTAGTTCTTATTCTTCTTCTTCTTTCTTTTCTCTTGATTTTACTAGAGAGCTTTCGATCTTCATCCAATTGGGTAATTGTCTTGGAAGAGAAATTGCTCATACTTGGATTTCCTCGGAACCTTGGAAGAGGAATGAGGAAATCATGTTAGAAATGCTCTCTCACATTGGATTAAGTTGGGGGTGATGATTGGATTTTTGACGGTTTAGAATTTCACAAATGAATTCTCGTTGCAAGTATAGTTTCTAAACCAACAATAATCCTTTCATACAAAAGATTGTTTGTCGCAAGTAACAAACCCCTAAAATTAATAACCGAAGTATTCAAACCTCGGGTCGTTCTCCCTAGGAATTGTAATGAAGTGTTTTGTTATTGGTTGTGAGTTATTTTTGGGGTTTTAATAAGAAACATGAAAGATAAATGGCAAGAAAGTAAACTAAGGCCTAAAAAGGTCTTGGCAAGGATTGGTGGTCAAAAATTTTTGCTATGTTTTTGCACCAATCCAAGCATTCCAAACCTAAGACAGCCTCAAGGACCACAGCACAATCAACAACAAGCCCCTCAGATCACTTATTCTAATTCCTCATCACACGATGAGATGCTCCATTCTCTTGCACAAGGGCAGCAAGACATGCAGACATAGCTGAACTCTACTTTAAATGTCTGACTGCAACTTTACAAGTTTTCGTCTCTCGGTTAGATTCACCACCTAACTCCACCAACCAACCTTCAAGCTCCAGTGGACTTCCTTCTCAACCCTTACCTAATCCTAAGGGTGGAATCAATGCCATCACTCTGAGATCCAGAACCACATTGCAAGAGAGGAACCAAGAGGAGCCAAGTCCACCAGAACACACCCCAGCTGAAGATGTAGTGGAAGTGGAAGATGCTGAAGAGGAAGAGGACATACAGGACATAGTTGAAGAAAAGGAAACTCAACCACAGAGTGAAGCGCCAAAGGATGCTGAAGCTGCAGATAATGCCCGTCCTGTCCCCTTTCCACAACTCACAAGGAAGCCCAGAAAGCAGATGGAACTTGATCCCAAAATGGTAGAAATATTCAAAAAGGTTGAGGTAACAGTTCTCCTTTTTGATGTTATTCAACAGGTACCTAAATATGCGAAGTTTCTAAAGGATTTATGTATACATAAGGATATAATTAATAAATTAGAAACTATTCCTTTAGGTAGTTCTATCTCGGCTTTAATGGGAGGTATACCTGAAAAATGTAGTGATTCAGGTCCATGTATGGTTAACTGTACTATTGGAGGTGTGATATTTTTTGACTGCATGTGTGATCTAGGAGCGTGTGTTAGTATAATGCCTTTGTCTATATTTAATACTTTAAGGCTCCCTCCCATAAAAAGGTCGGCAGCTCGTTTTGTGTTGGCAGATAAAAGTATTACTACAGTGATTGGAGTTGCTGAAGATGTATTAGTGAGCATCAAGGAGCTCACATTTCCCATTAATTTCTATATCCTGGAAATGCCCCCTAATGACTCCGGGAGGCCATCATCAATCCTGCTTGGAAGACCATTCCTGAAGACTTCAAAGTTCAAGCTGGACGCATTTTCAGGAACTTATTCTTTTGAAATAGATGGCAGAATAGTGAAATTCAATTTAAATGAAGCTATGAAGCACCCTCCGGAAGATCATTCTATCTCCCAGTGCGACATCATTAATGAAACCGTAGCTGAAGTTCACCAGAAAGAATTAGAAGAGAAGTACATAGGGCAAGGTCCAAGTGTGGGAACATTTTCAGAAGACAATGAGAGCACTTTACCATTCTCACCAGCTCTAGATAATGCAGAGCCTGGCCATGAGCAGAAATTAGAATTAAAGCCCCTCCCTCCACACCTCAAGTATGCTTACCTTGAGAACAAGCAGAAGTTTCCAGTTATCATTGCGAGGGAGCTCACTTCCCAACAAGAAGAACAGCTACTCAGTGTACTGAAAAAACATAAGAAAGCGATTGGATGGAGCTTGGCGGATATAGTAGGTATCAACCCTCAAGTTTGTGAGCACAGAATATTCTTAGAAGAGGGAGTAAAACCTGTCCGTCAACCTCAAAGGAGATTGAATCCCACCATCTTAGAAGTTGTCAAGAAGGAAGTGACCAGGCTACTCGAAGCAGATATCATTTATCCCATCTCAGATAGCGAATGGGTCAGCCCAGTACAAGTGGTGCCCAAGAAGTCTGGAGTCACAACACTAAGAAATGAGCAAGGAGAGCTTCTGACAACCAGAGTGCAGAACTCATGGAGAGGTTGCATTGACTATAGGCGTCACAACCAAGCCACTCGCAAGGATCATTACCCCTTGCCATTCATTGATCAGATGCTTGATCGCCTGTCAGGTAAATCTCATTACTGCTTTTTAGATGGTTATACAGGCTACTTTCAAATTCATATAGCCCCTAAAGATTAGGAAAAGACTACTTTTACATGTCCTTTTGGAACTTATGCTTACAAAAGGATGTCCTTTGGCTTATGCAACGCACCAGCTACTTTCCAAAGGTGTATGATGAGTCTTTTCTCTGACCTTATTGAAACTTGTATGGAAGTTTTGATGGATGACTTTAGCGTATATGGTGATTCATTTAGCCTTTGCTTGGATAGTTTATCTAGAGTATTGGACAGGTGTGTTAGTTCAAACCTTGTTTAAAATTTTGAAAAGTGTCATTTTATGGTAAAACAAGGAATTATTCTAGGACATGTTGTTTCTGATACTGGTATCTCTGTAGACCCAGCAAAGGTGGATGTTATTTCTAGTTTACCTTACCCCTCCTTCGTGAGGGAAGTCCGTTCGTTCCTTGGCCATGCAGGTTTTTACAGGAGATTCATTAAGGACTTCAGTAAGATAGCATTACCTTTATCCAAATTGTTGCAGAAAGATATCGAGTTCGAGTTCAGTGAAGATTGTGAGGAAGCTTTTGATAAGCTGAAGACTACCCTGACTCAAGCTCCTATTGTGTGAGGACCAGACTGGAGCCAGCCATTTGAAATCATGTCCGATGCTTCCAATCATGCAATAGGAGCAGCACTGGCTCATCGCGAAGGTAAGGACCCTTTCATCATTGCTCGCTGCTCAGTCTAATTACAATACTACTGAAAAAGAGCTCTTAGCTATTGTGTTCACTCTGGATAAATTCTGAGCCTATTTACTTGGTACTAAAGTAGTAGTATACTCAAACCACGCAACCCTAAAGTATTTATTAGCTAAAAAGGAGTCATAACCAAGACTCATACGTTGGATACTGCTACTACAAGAGTTTGATTTAGAAATTAAGAATAGGAGTGGTAACCAGAATCTAGTGGCAGACCACTTGAGTTGCCTTGAACACATTAAGGATGCCTCCACTCCTATAAATGATAATTTCCCATTTGACAACTTACAAGCAGTATCTGAAGTAGTTCCTTGGTATGCGCCTGTAGCTAATTATCTAGTCAGCCACACTTTTCCTCCAATCTTTACTAAGCATCAAAGAGACAAGCTGAAAAGCGAGTCCAAATATTATATGTGGGATGATCCATATTTATGGAGGTGTGGTGCTGACCAGGTAATTAGACGATGTGTGCCTCAATCAGAATTCTAGTCCATTTTAGAGGCCTGCCACTCATCTGAGAGTGGAGGACATTTTGGCCATCAAAGAACAGTTAGAAAAATTTTAGACTGTGGATTCTGGTGGCCTACTCTTTTTAAAGACGCTACTGAATTTTGTAAATCTTGTTCTCCTTGCCAAAGATTTGGTAATATCTCCAAGAGGGATGAGATGCCTCAACAGATTATACTTTTTTGTGAAATTTTTTATGTTTGGGGCATTGACTTCATGGGTCCATTTCCAAATTCTAATGGTTACCTTTATATACTGTTAGCCGTGGATTACGTTTCTAAATGGGTGGAAGCAATTCCTACCCGTACTGATGATGCTAATACTGTTGTTTCCTTTGTTAGAAATGATATCATCTGTCGCTTTGGATCACCACGAGGAATCGTGAGCGATCAATGCACCCATTTTCGTAAAAGGAGACTAACAGGATTACTGAAGAAGCATGGCATAATTCATAAAGTGGCAACAGCCTACCATCCCCAGACTAATGGGCAAGCCGAGGTGTCTAACAGAGAGATAAAGCATATATTGCAGAAAATAGTCAAACCTCATAGAAGAGACTGGAGCACCAGACTACAAGATGCACTCTGGGCATACAGAACGACATACAAGACACCCATTGGGATGAGTCCCTTCCGCTTAGTTTATGGAAAAGCCTGTCACCTCCCAGTTGAGGTAGAGCATAAAGCCTTTTGGGTAGTGAAGAAGTACAACATGGGATTTGAGAAGGCCAGAGTAGAAAGGAAGTTGCAAGTACAGGAATTAGAAAGCCTTCGCCTAGAAGCTTATGAGAACTCCAGGCTTTACAAGGAAAAAATGAAGGCTGTGCATGATACGCATATCAAGAGAAGAGAGTTCCAACCTGGGGACTTAGTCCTCCTTTACAACTCCAGATTGAGGCTCATGCCAGGCAAGTTGAGATTAAGATGGGATGGCCCTTATAGAGTAGAGAAGGCTGAGCCATATGGAGTTTTCCACCTGAGTCATCCTTCTAGCTCTGAATTCATCAAAGTCAATGGATATCGCTTAAAGCTATATCATCATGAAAAGATGAAAAAAAGAAAGAGCTAGCGATCTTCCTCTTGGAAGATCCACCCACAGCAGAAGACTGAGCTAGTGGAGCGTCCAACTTAAGGACGTTAAAGCAAAGTGCTGGGTGGGAGACAACCCATCATGGTATGATCGTTCCTTCTTAGTTTTCTTTTTTCAATAAGTCTTCTCCCTATTAGTGCATATAGTTTGCATTTGCATATTGCATATAAAAAAAGGAAGAAAGAGGCTGCGACGCAACAGCGTCGCCGACGCGTCCACGTCGTATGGGCCCTAGGAAGAAAAGCAATTTTTACAGAGAGTCATGCGAAAGCACGGCTAGAGGCGTGCCTTTGGCACAACAAGATCCACGCGACCGCGTCCCTGACACGCCCGCATCATGTGGGAAAAATGTCTCCCACACGTCCACGTCAAGCACGCGAACGCGTGCCCTGAAAATCGACGTAAGAAAGGGTGCATGGTAGAATGTTAGGCTGGAACGGGGCTGGAATGGTGCTAGACGCACAAGCCCTACCATGCAAACGCGTGCTCCACACGTCCGCGTCGTTTTTCAAAGTATGGCCATTCACGCAGTCACGTCAACCACGCGACCGCGTCCCCCTAAAATTTGGCAAAATGAGTTTTCACACAGAGAGTTGTGCGTACGCGAGGCTGCCCTCGCGCTACTAGCACAAATCATGTCACGCGTCCGCATCAATTCATCTAAGCGCTGTTCGTGCGAACGCGTGACCCACGCGTCCGCGTCACCTGCGCTGCACAACTTATCCAAAGCTGCCAAAATATCTTATCTTTTTCTTCCCCAAATCCTACTCTTACTTTTCCCTTCTTATTTCTTTCTCCCCCTTCTTCCTTCTTTCTCACTTTCTACTTCCTCTCTCTCACCACCATTATTAAGGTTTTTTTTTCTTCTTCCCTCCTTACTTTTATATTCATATTCTTATTTTTTATGTTTTCTTCTTTTTCTTTTTCCTTTCATTATCAATGTTTTCCTTATCTTCTTTTCTTTTTTAAACCTTTTTTATTGGTGTTGGAAATTTATTAGGGTCATTGTTTTCTATATTTTGCTTGTGGACTATTAAGGAATTGTTTGACAATTATATATTAATTTTTATAGGATTGCTTGCATGTTCAATTTAATACTTTCTATACCTTATTTACGATGCATGCTACGTGTTTGTGAAAAGGCCCGTATGGCATTTTGCACTATTTTCAGATTTCTTTTATTCAACTACTCTAAATGCTTGCTTTTCACAAAACCCTTCTTATATTTTATTAAGTAAATATAATTGTTATTACAAACATATTGTTAGTTTGAAAGACGTGGTAATCTAACTTAGACATTGAATGCTTGGTTTATGCTACTCATGCCTTTGCTGGGATGTCAATAAATACCTTGCATTTAACTGTCATCATATGAACTTGCTATATTTCCATTGATGACTTTTCACATGTAGTCATGACCATGTGTTAACGTCATTCTTCTTTACTGTGCATTGATTACCACCTTTCCCATTCTTTTCCTTGCTATAACCCTTGAAGTTTTCACGTCCTTACTTTTTCCCTTTCAGGATGGCCACCAAGAAAGGAAAGGAGAAAGCTGCTCCCAAACCACTAGCGAGGAGAGGAACAAAAATAGTATTAGTGGTAGAACCATCTTCAACTACAGTTAAGCCCTCAACAAAAAGAATTAAGAGGATTATAAGGGTCAATGAAAAAGAGAAAGCCTTCCCAGCAAAGGACACTGCGCGATTTTTCAACCGCTACTGTGAGCAGATGTTCCCTATCTTGGCAGAAAGGAGTTGCAACAATGAATACCTTCTTATTCTCCCGACCCGTATTGCTGAATTTGTTGAGCCATGAATTGAGCGATGACAATGGGGATTCCTACAAAGACAGCCATGACAGGTTAATCTCTCATGGGTAGTCGAGTTCTACTCTAATTTCCACTTGCCAACCCTGCAGTCTGTCCATGTCCGTCAGAAGAAAATCCCCATTACAGAAGAGGCCATTCAACAAGCTTTGGATCTCCCCCCTGCTCCAGAAGGACTGGACGCATTTTAAGAGGCCGCATTCAAGCGCCAAACGTACCAATTTGATTGGGACGTTGTTCTTAGAGTTATCGCATAACCTGGCAGCAGATGGATTTATGGATACCATCGTTCCCGACCTAAGGGAATATCGGCTTCCGCACTTACCTTGGAGGCTCGCGTATGGGCACAGATTATGTCCCATTACGTCTTTCCGATCACTCATGAGTCCTCCTTCACTGCAGACATGGCCGTTCTACTATGGTGCATCCTTACAGACTAGCCTCTAAACCTACCAAGACACATCCGGAATGCCATGGGACACGTACAAATTGCGGTCAACTTACCTTTTACCACCTTGGTCTCAGATCTTGTCTCAGCAGCCAGAGTCTCCTACAAAGTTGAGGACACCAAAGCCATGCTTCCACAGAATGATCAGTACGTCCCTAATGGGAAATACCTCAGGCCACCAACAGCCACTACCAGCCAGTCCGCAGATCAAGTTGCAGACATTCCCCTTTCCACACCACAAGCACCTTCAACAAGTCAGCTGCTCCATCAAATACTGGAGAGGTTGGACTGGCAAGACCAGAAAGCGAAGCTATGAGAGCGTCGCAACCAGCGCCGATTCAAATACCTCAAGGAGCTACTCACAGGCAACCACAGACCTGACAAAGACCTAGACACTCCGGACTCCACTTTCTTTACCAGCACAGGGAGCCATGACGGTCCCGACTGTGGAGATACTGCTACCAGCCCACCTTTATTCCTGACAGATGGCACCGAGGATGGTGCAAAGCTTTAAGTGTGGGGAGGTCGGTCAGTACCTGACTTCCGGAGGTAATTTCTCTTCCTTAACACTAATAAAATAGAATATTTCGTTAGTTTTTCTTTTCTTTTTAGAATAGGATAGATTGCATAGTAATAGGTTAATTACATGCATGTTCTACTTGATTGAAAAGATAATAAGTTTCCTCTAAGACCCAAAAATTTTTGTTTTTTTCACTAATTTAAATCAAAACCTTTATGTTAAATTTGTTTGAAGTTGTAATTGGAATATAGTTTTCAAGCTAAAGAACACACAACCTGTGAGACTTTGAGCCTAAATACATGGTTACATTATTTAACCATAACTATTTTATTCTTGTGTGTTTACTTCTCTATGATTGTAATTTGAATTTTGTTTTATCCTATATGTCCAATGTTAATGTGTTATATGCATGCATATGATTGAGGCCATTATTTGTTTAGCTCACTTATCCCAAATAAGCCTACCCTTTAAATTACCTTTATTAGCCACTTTGAGACGTTTTAATCCCATTTGTTCTACATTTTACCACATTACTAGCCTTAAGCAGAAAAATAATTAAATATCCCAATTGAATCTTTGGTTAGCTTAAGATATAGAAATTGTGTGTTAATTGAGTATGGGAAGATTGTGGGAACAAGGGTTAATAAAGGAATGTGTCATGATAAAATAATGTAAATTTAGGTACCTACTCATGTGAAACTATAAAAGAAAATTAAAAATCTATGTGCATT
>NC_029776.3:39275824-39276334 GCF_000817695.3 Arachis duranensis | reverse complement strand
AGTTTAAGCTCCAGTTTAAGCAAGTTTAAGCTCCAGTTTAAGCTCCAGTTTAAGCAAGTTTAAGCTCCAGTTTAAGCTCCAGTTTAAGCAAGTTTAAGCTCCAGTTTAAGCTCCAGTTTAAGCAAGTTTAACCTTAAACTGGAGCTTAAACGCCAAAATCATGAAAGGTGAGGAATGCTGAAACTGGCGTTTAACCTTCAGTTTAACCTTAAACTGGAAGTTAAACGCCAGAATGAGAATTGCACCAAGGAGCATTTCCACGTTTAAGCTCCAGTTTAACCTTAAACTGGAGCTTAAACGTGTTCGACCAGAATTTTCCTCCAGGGAACCATTTCCATGTTTAAGCTCCAGTTTAAGGTTAAACTGGAGCTTAAACGTGTTCGACATTTCACCCTCCAGGAAGCATTCCACGTTTAAGCTCCAGTTTAAACTTAAACTGGAGCTTAAACGTGTTCGACCCAATTTTTCCTCCAGGGTTGCAATCTTCATTTCCACGTTTAAGCTTCAGTT
>NC_029776.3:39269680-39273081 GCF_000817695.3 Arachis duranensis | reverse complement strand
ACCTTAAGGAACCATGGTGAAAAACTTAAGTGGATGGAGTCTCGAGTAGGAGAGCTATCTCAACAGGCCCCAAGTCAACTGCAGTGTTCCCTAGTGACACTGAAAAGAATCCTAAGGGGGAACAAAAGGGAGTGAGATGGGAAGAATGCAAGGCCATCACCATATTGAAGGAAGTCTCAGAAGAAGAAGGAATCAGACCCTCAGAACAGGAGCCAGAAATCTTGAAGGAAGGTGTGGAAGAAGCTAAGCAGGAAAGTGAAACTGAGCAAGCCAAGGAATTGCAAAATAAAGGCATGCTGGAAACATACCAACCAAAAGCACCATTTCCTCAGAGGTTAGGAGGAGGTGAAAAAGGGAAAACATATTCAAGGTTTTTAGAGACATTTAAGTCTCTCCATATCAATATTCCCTTTCTTGAGATTCTCCGGCAGATGCCTACACATATCAAGTATTTGAAGGAATTGCTGAGCAAGAAAAGAGTTTTGAAGGGAGGACAAACTGTAATCATGAACAAAGAATGCAGTGCACTCATCAAGAAGGATATGGTCTCTAAGAAAACAGACCCAGGAAGTTTTCATATCCCCTGCATCATAGGGGAAACGAAAATTGACAGAGGATTCTGTGATCTAGGAGCTAGCATAAATGTGATGCCTCTGACTCTCATGAAGAGGCTACAACTGAATGAGGTGAGATCCACCGATGTAATCATACAACTGGCTAACAAAACTCAAAAGCAAGCTGAAGGGGTAGTTGAGAATGTGCTGGTGAAAGTGGGAAATTATTTCTTCCCCACAGACTTTGTCATTTTGGACATGGAGGAAAGTTACCTACACCCTATCATTCTGGGAAGGCCATTTCTAGCCACTGCTAGAGCGCTCATAGATGTAGAACAAGGAGAGCTAATTTTGAGAGTACATGATGAACAGCTCATTTTCCATGTTTTTAAACCTGCATCTGAGCCTGAACTAGAACCTGAAAAGCCTAAGGATGATAGTAGCCATCTGTGTTTGGAGGAAAGCAATCCAGCAGCTGAAACTCTGAAACAGTCCTTGGAAGGCAAACAAGAATTGCAAGAGTTAAAGCCACAAAAATCAATAGAAACAGCTCAGAAAGATCCTCCTGGCATAAGGGTCAATGAAGAAATCCTCAAGAGAGAGGGAAGAGTTGTAAAGAAATTTCCAAGAGGGTGGAGGAACAAGAAAATTCCCACTGAAGGTTTCTCTCTAGGAGATAAAGTGATATCAAGTCATTATCTGCCAATCCCACCTGGCCTCAAACCCATTCCTTCCCAGCTCCCTCAAGTGTTCACAATCAGGAAAGTTCTTTCTATGGAACATTTGGAAATCATGAAGGAATCAAATGGGGACGTTTTCATAGTGAGAGGAGAGGACATCAAGCACTACAATCCACCCTAACAAGGGACAACCGTCAAGCTAGTGACGTTAAAGAAGCACTTGTTGGGAGGCAACCCAACCTGAGGTAATACTCCTTTGCTGTTTCTTTTAATTGTTTCAATAAAAAGGTGAAGTAGTTTCTGTGCATTGCAAAGAATTAAGTTTGGTATTTCACACCAAACAATGAATTAGTGAATCAATAATTCAAAGGGGAATGTGTGACTCTAAGTTTGGTGTTCCACCACCATACAAATCAACTGCACACAACAACCTTTGAATTATATGAAAGGAACAACCATTCTAAGCAATCACAGAAATGCTTAAAATCCTTAGCAGCAACTTCATTCCAAGGAGAATTCAAGAATTCAAAGAGTAGAGGAGTAAGTAGGAGACTAAGTTTGGTGTTCACACACCAACTTAAGACTCAGACACTTGCCCATACATAGTTGAGCTAACCACTCAAGTGCTTGAGAAGCAAGCAACTTCATCACTCTTTGCAGGAAAGGAAACAAGGATCTTAGAAAGAACATGAAGCAACAACTAGGAGAAGAAGGAGAAATCAAATTGTTTCCTGGCAACAAAGAGAAAACAAGAAATTTCACAAGGTGGTGTTGTTCCTTGACCATTCTTTAAAAGGCAAACAAAAGCATGCTTGTTCTGGTTTAAACTCCAATTGTTGGATCTTTCTGGAATGTGAAGTTTTTAGTGTATTTGTCTGTTTATTGCTTTGAATAAAGTGAATGCCTAGATGTTTGGATATAACTTCACCTTCTTAAACAAATGCTTGCCATACTTGTTATGTTTCCAAAAATAAAAGAAAAGTTTGAACAAAAGGAACTTGGCTCAATTAGTGACAAATCAAGTAGAATTAAGTGGTGGTATGCATGCTTGATTGTTTAGTCAGATCACTGGAAATTGAGTGTAGAATTATCATTTTTGTGTAGAAGTTGAATACTGTCTATGGATCTTGAGGAACAAATGTCTTTGGCCATGAAAAAGAAAGAAAAAGAAGAAGAAAAAGCCACTGAAAAAGGGCAACCAAAAAGCAAAAAAAAAATTGAGAAAATAAGCTAGGATGTGAACTAAAATGCCTGTAGTGGATATGTGTAGTGCACTGATAAGAAAAAGAAAATGCCAAAGGCTTGTGCAACACATGACACTGAGCAAACAAGGAGCAAAGGAGCTCTAAGAAAAAGAAAAACAAAGAAGGGAAAAGTGCCAAAGACATAAGAATAACAAGAGGCTATAGCAGTGTTTGATGGATGCAATGGAAAAGTGATAATCTTACCTGATAAGAATGAAAAAGTGATGCTGCAACTTTCTGCATAAAACCCTTCTGATGAACTTCAAATGCTTGCTAATATAGCCAATGTAATTGCTTTCTGTTTCATACTTTCTTCTCAAATAACTCAGGACTTGCTTAGGGACAAGTAAGTATTAAGTTTGGTGTTGTGATGCCAAGGCATCTTAGGCTAGTTTCACTAACCTTTTTCTGTTAGTTTTAGTTGTTTTATGCACTTTCTTGAGCTTAAAGTAACCAAGAATGGTTAAATGAATAACGAAGAAATGAACCATCCAAACAGTATGATTTTGATGCAAATTTCATGAGTTTTTAGTTATATTACTTGAATGTTATGAATGGAAGATTTCTCATGAAATTTTGCAAGACTTTGATGCAGTTGTTTGGATGATTTCAGGGAAGAAGAGGTTAGGCAAGGAAGCAACAAAATCAATAAAGGAAGCTTGAATATCACATGTGGAGTTTAAGCAAGTTTAAGCTCCAGTTTAAGCTCCAGTTTAAGCAAGTTTAAGCTTAAACTGGAGCTTAAACGCCAAAATCATGAAAGCTGAGGAATGCTAAAACTGGCGTTTAACCTCCAGTTTAACCTTAAACTAGAAGTTAAATGCCAGAATGAGAATTGCACCAAGGAGCATTTCCACGTTTAAGCTCCAGTTTAACCTTAAACTGGAGCTTAAACGTGTTTATGAAGAAAGCAACCCTGGAGG
>NC_029776.3:39265821-39268898 GCF_000817695.3 Arachis duranensis | reverse complement strand
TTCATGAAACTGTGTGGTATAATCAGTGATCGAGCATCATCTCTTCTTATTAACATTTAAACCAAGGGATTGGGAATTTGTTTGTTTTTAGAGAGAATTGGGGAGCCAAGGGATTGGGATCCAATCATATAAGATTGCCAAGCAAAATTCAATGAATGCATTGGTTGAGAAAGGGATAAAAATGTTTTGATTCGGAGATCTCAATATCTTCTGAAACCCAATGAATTTCCCATTTCTGATCTACACTTTCTCTTTACATTCTGCAATTAATTTCATGCAATCACCCCGATCCCTTTTTAATTTCAGCACTTTAACTTCTCGCTCTTTAATTCATGCAATTTAAGATTCCGCAATTCTCATCTAAATCTTGATTCCGCTCAACTAGAACAAACTTCTAATCCGAATTGCTCATTCAACCAATCCTTGTGGGATTCGACCTCACTCTATTGTGAGTTTTTACTTGACGATAACCGGTGCACTTGCCGGAAGGAATTTTTGCCGATTGTGCAATTTCCTAAATCGTAGCTATCAAGTTTATGGCTATCAGTAGTTAACGTGAAGAAAAAGGAAGCTCCAGTGTTAGTGGTAAAAGTGAACACCACTAACGCTCCAAATTGGCAATTGGCCATGTTAAGAGTCACGATAACTTAGTTAACGTGAACTCTAACGTGGAAGGGGAAGACAATGCCAACGTTAGTGACACTCACCTTTGTCACTAACGTTGGATCAAGCCAACATTGCCCACGGTAGTGGTCACGTTAAGACCACTAACGTGAAAGTTAACGTGGAGCTAAGCATGATGAGCCAACGTTAGTGACACTCACCTTTGTCACAAACGTTGGAGATGGCATTCACTACCACGTTAGTGGTCACGTTAACCTAGTTAACGTGAACTCTAACGTGGAGAGGAGGGGCGTTTGGAGCGTTAGTGACAAAGGTAAGTGTCACTAACGCTCTCGAAACTTAGGCATGCCCACGTTAAGAGCCACGTTAACCTAGTTAACGTGAACTCTAACGTGGGGAAAGGGGGCACAATACAACGTTATTGAAAAAGGTGGTTCCCAATAACGTTTGCAAAGGATTATGAGGAAACATTAGTGGTCATGTTAGTGCCACTAACGTTGAAGTTAACGTGGACCATTTTGGGGTTGGAACATTAGTGAGAAAGGTGATTGCCACTAACGTTCTCGAGCCCACATTTTCACTTAGCGTTAACACCATTAACGTCCTAACTAACGCCCATGCCTAACTCACACTTTTCTGCAAGCTGAGCCCACTGAAGATTGTACCTGCTTCGACTCAAGATCTAAAGCCCACATCCAAGACTTGAAGAACTCACTAGAAGCTCAAGAAGAGTAGTATATATAGGAGTAGTTTTGAACTATAGAGAAGCTTGGCACTTTAGAGAACTACCCTCTGGATATTTACTTTTCTGCATTTTCTAGTTAAGCATGTATTCTTTTCTGCCATTTTCCATTCCCAGAGCAATGACCAACTAAACCCCTTTCATTGGGTTAGGGAGCTCTGTTGTGATTTGATGGATCAATTATAGTTTTCATTCTTCTTCCTCTTTCTTTTCTCTTGATTTGCTAGAAAGCTTTCGATCTTAATTCAATTGGTTAGTTGTCTTGGAAAAGAAACTCTCCATAATTGGATCTCCTCTGAGCCTTGGAAAAGGGATGAGGAGATCATGCTATAAATGCTTTCTCATGTTGGACCAAATTGGGGTCTGGGCGGATATAGTGACATGTAATCCTCCCAACACTTTGATTTGGAAATACATGTGGTATAATCAGTGACCACACTTCATCTCTTCCCATGAGCAATTAAATCAAGGAATTGGACAATTGTTCAAGCTTAGAGAGATTGGACTGCCAAGGAATTGGGATCCAATCACTTAAGATTGCCAAGGAGATCAATGAATGCATTGATTGAGGAAGAGATGAGAATGAACTTGATCCGGAGAATTTAACATCTCCTAAGCCCAATGAATTCCCCATCTCTGATCTTACCCATTCTCTTTACTTTCTGCCATTTATTTCCATGTTCATCTCCCCCAATCCCCATTTAAGATTCTGCACTTTATTTTCTGCCATTTACTTTCTTGCCATTTAATTTCCTGCAATATCAACCACCTTCTGTTTAGCTCAACTAGCATACTCTTCCAACTAAAATTGCTTGACAATCAATCCCTGTGGGATTCGACCTCACTCTATTGTGAGTTTTTACTTGACAACAATTCGGTATACGTGCCGAAGGAAAATTTGTTGAGAGACAAGTTTTCGTGCATCACTTAGCCATATATACCCTTACCCTTACCATAGCCCCATTACAACCTTGAAAAGACCTCATGATATTTGCATTGACACATTAAATGTTGTTGATTGGTTAGGTGAAGAATAAAAATTAGAAATCATGATTAGAGAAGGATAGAGTGATTACCCTATACACTAGAGAGATTAGAGTGCACACACACCATCTGTGAGGGTTCAATGCTTGATTCTATCTCCCCTGCTTTCACGAGTCTTCTTGCAAATTTACTTGCTTTTACTGTATGATTTGAATTAGTGGAATCTGTTCTATGTTTTGTCTTGGAGAACTTATTTATTTTTAATCAGATAGACAAAATCACATAGTTGCATTCATATATATAGGTTGCATTGCATTGCATGAGTCTTACATGTCCCTATTCATTTATATTTATCTCCTTCAACTAAGCATGAGGACATGCTAATGTTTAAGTGTGGAGAGGTTGATAAACCATTTTTTTATGATTTATATTGTGTTTAATTGAGTGGTTTTATCAAGTCTTTCACCCAATTATTCATATGACTAGCATGATATTACAAGTCCTTTCCAAAATTGTTCTATAATTGAAAACTTTCTTCCTAAAGATCTTTTAATTGTATATTTTTATTCTTCTTTATACCATTCGATGCTGTGATCTGTGTGTTAAGTGTTTCAGGCTTCATAGGGCAGGAATGGCTTAGAGAATGGAGAGGAAGCTTGCAAAAATGGAAGGAACACAAGAAATTGAGGAGATGACCAGCGAGAAGAGACGCGAGTGCATGGCTCAC
>NC_029776.3:39263895-39264498 GCF_000817695.3 Arachis duranensis | reverse complement strand
CTAAGATTTACAAGGTGACCATAGCTTTCTTCATACCAACAATCTCTGTGGGATCGACCCTTACTCGCGTAAGGTTTATTTCTTGGACGACCCAGTACACTTGCTGGTTAGTTGAACGGAGTTGTGTCCACTCATGCCAATTTCTTAAATTCCATAATTTTACAATGATACCAAAAGGAACAAAATAGGAATCACAATTTCGTCCACCAAGTTTTTGGCGCCGTTGCCGGGGATTGTTCGAGTATGGACAACTGACGGTTCATCTTGTTGCTCAGATTAGGTAATTTTCTTTTCAAAAATCTTTTTCAAAAATTTTTTCTTTTATTTTTCGTTTTTCTAAACTTATTTTTGAAAAAAATCAATAAAATCCAAAAAAAAAATCATAAAATCATAAAAAAAAATATTTTGTGTTTCTTGTTTGAGTCTTTAGTCAACTTTTATGTTTGGTGTCAATTGCATGCTTTAAAAAATTTTTCTTGCATTTTTCGAAAATCTCATGCATTCATAGTGGTCTTCATGATCTTCAAGTTGTTCTTGACAAGTCTTCTTGTTTGATCTTGATGAATTCTTATTTTGTGTTGTTTGTTGTTTTTCATATGCATT
>NC_029776.3:39262608-39263089 GCF_000817695.3 Arachis duranensis | reverse complement strand
TATCTTGTAGTTTCTTGTTAGTTAAGTCAATTTTAAAATTAAATCTTTTTCAAAATATCTTTTTATTAAAATTTTTATCTTATCTTTTTATCTTTTATCTTATCTTTTTCAAAAATTTTATCTTTTTTTTTTCAAAATTTGATTTCAAAATATCTTATCTAACTTCTTATCTTCTTATCTTTTTCAAAATTTGATTTCAAATCTTTTTCAATCAATTAACTAACTTTTTGTTTGTTTCTTATCTTTTTCAAAACCACCTAACTACTTTTCCCACTCTAATTTTCGAAAATTCTCCCTCTCTTTTTCAAAAATTCTTTTTGTTTTAAATTTTAATTTTAATTATATTTTGTCTTTAATTTTCGAAAATCACTAACCTGTTTTCAAAAATTATTTTCGAAAATCCTCTCCCTCTCCTCTCTTCTTCTTTTTAATTATTTAATTACTAACACTTCTCTTCACCTCTTTTCATCCACGAATCCAT
>NC_029776.3:39259334-39261498 GCF_000817695.3 Arachis duranensis | reverse complement strand
TGGAGGCACAAGTGGGCCAGCTGAGTAAGAAAGTCATTGAAACTCCTCCCAGTATTCTCCCAAGCAATACAGAAGAGAATCCAAAAGGAGAGTGCAAGGCCATTGATTTAATCAAAGTGGCCGAATGCACTAGGAAGGAGGAGGACGAAAATCCTAGTGAGGAAGACCTCCTAGGACGTCCCTCAAGCAAGAAGGAGTTTCCTATTAAGGATCCTGAGGAATCTGAGGCTCATACAGAGACCATAGAGATTCCATTAAATCTCCTTCTGCCATTCATGAGCTCTGAAGACTATTCTTCCTCTGAAGAGGATGAAGATGTGACTGGAGAGCATGTTGCTCAATATTTAGGAGCTATCATGAAGCTGAATGCCAAGTTGTTTGGTAATGAGACTTGGAAAAGTGAACCTCCCTTGCTCATTAGTGAACTAGATGCTTGGATTCAGAAAACTCTACCTCAAAATAAACAAGATCCTGGCAAGTTCTTAATACCTTGCACCATTGGCACCATGAGCTTTGAGAAAGCTTTATGTGATCTTGGGTCAAGGATAAACCTTATGCCACTCTCTGTAATGGAGAAGCTGGGGATCATTGAGGTACAACCTGCCTTGTTCTCATTACAATTGGCAAACAAGTCAATGAGACAAGCTTATGGAATAACAGAGGACGTGCTAGTAAAGGTTGAAGGCCTTTACATCCCTGCTGATTTCATAATTGTCCAAACTCTAAGTTTGGTGTGGAGACAACACACTAAATTGACCTGATCATCTTGTGGCTCCATGAGAGCCACTGTCAAGCTATTGACATTAAAGAAGCGCTTGTTGGGAGGCAACCCAATTTTATTTATCTAATTTTATTTTATTTTGTTTTGGTGTTATTTTTGTGTTGAATTAGGTACATGATCATGAGGAGTCACGAAAAAATCAAAAAAATTAAAAACAGAGTCAAAAACAGAAAAAAAAAATTTTTCACCCTGGAGGACGCACGGGCCGGCGTTCAGTGCCCAGAAGATGCATCTGGCCAGCGTTCAGCGCCAGAACAGAGCATCTTCCTGGCGCTGAACGCCCAAAACAAGCTACATCCTGGCGTTTAACGCCAGGATGCGCACGCAGAGGACAATCTGGCGCTGAACGCCAGAAACAAGCTTGAAACTGGCGTTTAACGCCCAGAACAAGCATCACATGGGCGTTTAACGCCCAGAACATGCACCAATGGGCGTTTGAACGCCAGAATGATGCATGAAGGCAATTTACACGCCTATAGGGTGAAGGAATGGTATTTCTTTTCACCTCAGGATCTGTGGACCCCACAGGATCCCCACCTACCTTTTCTTTTAATCCTAATCACACTCTCCTAATCCAAATCTCATTTTCACTCTTCCCCATATCACACTTCCCAAAACCCTTCACCAATCACCTCAACTCCTCTTCCTAATTACCCCATGCACCATTCACATCAACCTCCTCTTCCCCATAAACCCCACCTACCCTCATAAAATTCAAATTCAATTTCCCACCCATTCCCACCCAATATGGCCGAAACCTAACCCTCCCCCCCTCCCTATAAATACCTCTCCTTTCTTCTTCATTTTCACACAACAAAACCCCTTCTTCTCTCATATTACCGAACCCCCTCCTCTCCTTCTCTACCAACATTCTCTTCTTCTTCTTCTACTCTTCTTTTCTTTTTTTGCTCGAGGACGAGCAAATTTTTTAAGTTTGGTGTGGTAAAAGCATTGCTTTTTATTTTTCCATAACCATTTATGGCACCTAAGGCCGGAGAAACTTCTAGAAAGGAGAAAGGGAAGGCAAAAGCTTCCACCTCCGAGTCATGGGAGATGGAGAGATTCATCTCGAAGGTCCATCAAGACCACTTCTATGAAGTTGTGACGGGAGAAGGAGAGATTCATCTCCAAGAGCCACCAAGACCACTTCTATGATGTTGTGGCAAAGAAGAAGGTGATCCCCGAGGACCCTTTCAAGCTCAAAAAGAATGAGTATCCGGAAATCCGACATGAAATCCAAAGAAGAGGTTGGGAAGTCATAACCAACCCCATGCAACAAGTTGGAATATTGATGGTTCAAGAGTTCTATGCTAATGCATGGATCACTAGGAACCATGATCAATGTATGAACCCGAATCCAAAGAATTGGCTTACAATGGTTCG
>NC_029776.3:39258625-39259025 GCF_000817695.3 Arachis duranensis | reverse complement strand
TGGATCGGGCCATCATGATTCATAGCATCATGATTGGAGAGGAAGTAGAGGTTCATGAAGTCATCTCTAATGAACTCTACACAATAGCTGACAAGCCTTCATACATGGCACGGCTAGCCTTCCCCCACCTCATATGCCATCTATGTTATTCAGCCGGAGTTATCATAGATGGAGATGTCTCCATTGAAGAAGACAAGCCCATCACCAAGAAAAGGATGGAACAAACAAGAGAAGTCCCTCACGGCCCTCAAGAAGAACATGAGGAAGTTCATCATCAACAAATGCCTCAAGGAATGCACTTTCCTCCCAACAACTATTGGGAGCAACTTAGTACCTCTTTGGAAGACTTGAGACATAATGTTGAACAATTAAGGGTGGAACACCATGAACACGCCCTCAC
>NC_029776.3:39256676-39256832 GCF_000817695.3 Arachis duranensis | reverse complement strand
TATGAGGATCCGGAAAGTCTCACCTTGTCTGTGGTATTCCGAGTAGGATCCTGGGAATCCGGAAAGTCTCACCTTGTCTGCGGTATTCCAAGTAGGATCCTGGGAATCCGGAAAGTCTAACCTTGTCTGTGGTATTCCGAGTAGGATTCCGGTAAT
>NC_029776.3:39212408-39256434 GCF_000817695.3 Arachis duranensis | reverse complement strand
TGGTGATGCCCTATATACAGCTTGCCATGGAAAGGAATAAGAAGGATTGAAGGAAGAGCGAGTAGTGAAGTAGAGTTTCAAAAGGAACACAGCATCTCCATACACCTATCTGAAATTCCCACCATTGATTTACATAAGTATTTCTATCCCTTTTATTTTCTATTTTATTATTAATTATTCAACTCATGCCAATTTCTTAAATTCCATAATTTTACAATGATACCAAAAGGCACAAAATAGGAATCACAATTTCGTCCACCAACGCGATCGTGCGACATGGAGGAAATTGCAGTGACGCGCTCGCGTGCCTGTCACGAACGCGTGGCTTGGAAGTTGCACGAGTGACGCAAATGTGTGGACGATGCGCACGCGTGGCAAGGAAAAATGTTGGATGACGCGCACGCGTGGACAACGCGTACGCATGACGTGCGCGTTCTGTAGAATTTACAGAAACGCTGGCGTGGATTCTGGGCCGCGTTTTAACCCATCTTTTGGCCCAGAAACGCATATTAGAGCCAGGGAACATGCAGAGACTAAGGAGAAGATTAATTCCTCATAATTTTTAGTTTTAGATATGATTTTACTCCTCCTCTAGGTTTTCTCTCTACACATTCATAGTTCTGAAGATTTTGTTTTTATTACTTTTTGGATTGGGATATAGAGAAGAGTTGTTACCTCCACAAGACTTCATCTCTCTAGTTTGTTTTTCTTTACTTTTTACTTACTCTTTCATATCCTTAATTTGTTCAGAGTTACCATTGGATTATTTTTAGAACTTATCAATACAAGAACTATTTTTATTTTTAATTGGTCTTTTTTATTATTGTTTATCATGTCTTTCTTTATTTCCTTTTCTTATTTTGTGAAGTTTACATTCATGATGAGCGAGTAGTTCTCTAACTTGATTGGGAGTTGATTGAAAGGAGAACCTTGAGTTGGAATGCTCAAGAGTAAAATTGTAATTGGGTTTATTGTTGGATGGCTCTCTAGTCACTGACACTAATCCTTCCCAAGGGAGAGGATTAGAACTTGTGAATAGAAGTAGACTTCCAACTTACTTGACTTTCCTCTACCTAGTAAAGGATAACTAAGTAGAACAACCTTCAATTATCATTGATCTTGGGAGAACTCCAACAAGGATAGAACTTCCGATTAATCTACTCCCGGTCAAGATTTTTATTTAAATTACATAAACTCTTTGATTTACTTTCATGTTTATCAAACTCAAAACCATTTTGGAAAACCTCTGATTAATAGAATAGCACACCTTTCTGAAACTCATTGGGAGACGACTAGGGATTTATACTCCCAGTATTTTAATTCTAATTTTGTGACAACCCTTCTAAAATGATAAGCGGATTTTTGTTGGTTAAGAGCTCTACTTGCAACGTATCTCTCATATTAATTTCTTAATCTTCCAATTTCTACCACGTCAGTCATTCAATGAAAGAAATATATAGCTTACAGTAGCAAAATAAAATAAAATGCAAATAAATAAATTACAACCAATAAATTAGCACACTGTTGCAACTCCCCGGCAACGGCGCCAAAAATTGACGTGCCAAAAATTGGCCGATTAAGAATTTATAGAGAAAACAGTGTTGCAAGTACAGTTCTCAACCGACTAAAATCCGCTTATCAATTTAGAAGGGGTGGTCACAAAATTTAGAAATAAAATACTGGGTATGAATCCCAGGTCGTCTTCCAACGAGTTGCAGAAAGAGTGCTATTTTATTAATCAGAAGTTTTCCAAGAAATTTTTGAGTTTGAGAAACAGAGAAATAAATAATAGTGAATTCAGATAAAAGCCTTGACCGAGAGAAGATTAAATGGAAGTTCTATCTTTGTTGAACTTTCCCAAGTGTAATAATAAAAGGGTTGTTATCCTACTTAGTTATCCCTTATATAATAAGGGAAAGTCAAGTAACTCTCAAACTAATCCTACCACTTACGTCCTAATCCTTTCCTAAGAAAGGATTAGAGTCGAAGACAGGAGAATTAGCCAATAACTTCCAATTAATATTAACACTTGAGTATTCCAACTCAAGGTTTTCCTTTTAATCAGCTCCCAATCAAGTTAGGGAACTACTCCATTATCATGAATATAACTTTCACAAAATTAAGAGAGGAATAAAAGGAATACATGATAATTAATAACCAAAAATCAATTAAAAGTAAATATGGTTATTTGCATTAATAAATTCCAAAATGATGAACATACTTATCTAAACAGAGTCAATGGGAAAATAAAGAGTAAAGGAATAGAGAAACAAACTAGAATGATGAAGCTCCAACGGAGGTAATGCATCTTCTCAATATCCAAAGCAAAGTACTAAAACTCTAAAACTATCAATGTGAAGAAAACCTAGAGGAAGGAGTAGAATTCTCTCTCGATTCAAAAACTAAACTAAAACTATGCAGAATGAGAATGTGTCTTGAGTCTCTGCTGTTCCCTGGCTCTAGTCTATGTTTCTGGGCCAAAAACTGGATCTAATACTGGCCCAAAATCACCCCAGCACTTTCCTGCAACTGCTGTATGTTGCACATATCACGCGTGCGCGCCAGGTGCGCGTGCGCATCGATTGTGCTTTTTGCTTGTTGTGTAACAACCCCGGTTTTCGAGTACGCGAGATATTTTCTGAAAGTACGGAGAACTCCAGAGGATTAGTAAGGGGAGAATCTCTGATATATTATCAAGTATCTCAATCCTCATTGTCATTATGTCATCTTTAAGCTAGAACCTTTTTGAGGCAAGCTCGATAATGCAGTGATGAAGAACCTAGTCGTTGAACCGTATCGATTAGGAATTTTGATTCAGTTTTTCGTAAAATAGTCTCAATTTGATGAACCGGACTTGATTCATGAGAGAAGAGAGATAATAGGATAATATCATCATTATATGAGTATTAGAAGCTTCCTGAATGATATTATAAGGTTACCTGGTCAGTTTTAGTTAAAAACAAAAAATCAGTTTAATCGGGTTCACAGTTTACTGGTGCAGCTTAGTACTAGCACTCTCTGATGACTTTAGCAATACTAAGGCCTCATCATACATGTTCTATTCTCGTAATAAATATGTTACTAGTATCATTTATGCTAGTAGCTCAGAAAAGAATTTTTAGAGATGTTTTTACAACTGTTTCGATACATCTAGTTTTAGTAGTTATACACCTGAGATATTTTAATATTATTTTGATCTACCTTCATGCCAACTAATCAAAACTCACCCTACACCCCCAAGACACTCCAAGGCTGGTCATTTACTCCCTTTGGCCGAAAAAAACAAGAGAGAAAAGAGAGAAACTTTCATGAACACTTAATCTTCAAAACTTGATTTCTTCTGAACTGAAACTCAAAACAAAATTCCAATTTCACCAAAATGATTCTCTCTTCTTCCTCTACATAACCATATAACATATCAAGGCTGAAAATAAGGTGATATGGCTGTTCCTTTCCCGTTTCAATTTGGTTTTCAAGGAAAACCATGCAAAACATGTGTTTTCTTGATGTTCTTCCTTAGGAATCATGCTTAACTTGACTTGAAGGCCAAGAAACATTAATTTCCAGCAACTATAAGGTGAGAAATCCCTTTCTAACATGCTGAGTGAGATTTGGTCAGTTGAGAGTTTGTGGATTTAAAGTTGTTCTTGATGTGATTTAGAAGAAAAAAGTGCTTAAGGACCACCTGAAAGTCTAACCAAATTAGGAGCAGCAAAACCAGGTAGGGTTTGACGAATTTAATACTGATTGATTGTGTTTGAGTTGTGTGATTATGATATGGTTTGGCTGTGCTCGAAATTAATGATTTATATGAGTGATTCTTGTTGAAAATTTGATGAAAATGTGATGAAATTTGATGAAATTCAAGCTATGAATTTGTGTTCTTGAGTGCAGCTAGAAAAACGAACCCTAGGACTTAAATTGGGGTTGAATTTGTGTTGAAATCAAAGGAAATATGGGGCTTTAGTGGCTGCAATTTTATTTTGAATTGTGGTAAAAATCGGTTGTTGAAAAGACTAAAAAACAGGTAAAAATAGAGAAAGAATCTGAAGAATTAACGAAAAACATGAAGAACACTTTGAGTGTGGTGAAGAACATTGAAGAACACCTTTTAGATCTTAGAAAGGGCAAGGTTGTAATTATTTTGTTGTTTGGGGGGTTATTTGGTAATTTCTGAAAGTTAGGGTGGTTAAAGTAAAAATATTAAAAGTTACTAGGGTAAAAAGTTAATTTTAAAGGTTAAAAGGTACAGGCAAGGTAATTTTCAAAAATTTAATGTTAAAATAATAAATAATAATATTTAATTAAAAATAATATTTTAATAAAAATAATAAAATAATGCAGAAAAGGCAATTTTCTGTAAAAGCTTTAGAAAGACAACTTTAAGTGCAGAATCTCATAGTTACCTTCATAACACACTTACGGAGTGGTAATAACATGTTAGTGAGGCAGAGATAAAGGAAAGATAAAAAGTTAAAGAAAAGATAAAAACCAAAGAAAATTCTGTAAAGTTTTAATGACAGAAAAACAGACAGAGATTAGTGAACGAATTAGGGCAACATAGTTAGTTATTGAGTTGCGCCTAAGGTTAGGTATTATATGAAAAGTTAAATTGTTTCAGTATAGACTTAATGAATCTATACTTAGGACAGGCTAACTATTCATACCGAAATTTACATAAGCTTTAAATACATACGTTAAGTAGAGAAAAGAGTAACTAGAGTAGAGTAAAGAGACTAAGAGATATTTGTTTATTTGTTGCTTAAGGCAACCCAAGAGATGTGTTTATTCATTTGTTGCGTTACGGAAACTCCAAATATACTTGTATGATCATCTGTTGCATTGAGGCAGTCAGATAGATGGTGGTGCGACCACTGAGAATTCCTGCGGTACAGATCCATATTTTATTTCTGTAAGGCAGAGGGGTTATTTCCTGCTACAGAAGTACCGTGACCACCTGTTCCATTTCTGTAGTGGCAGAGGGGTTATTTCCTGTATACAGAAGGTGTGTCGGCATACATTCCTATAGTGGCAGATGTGTTATTTCCTGCATGCAATGGACCCTGTGGTGGCAGAGGGGTTATTTCCTGTACACAAGGGTATAGCCAACTGGAAAGCCATACCCATTTCAGCTGCTTTGGGTTACGTTGGGAGCGGGTAGAAACCGACAGATGAGCTCATTACCTACGCTATGACAAACATACATCATACTTGGTTGTACATTTTCTCTTTTATGATTGTTGCATGAATGTATGCTTTCTTTGTTTGTATTCTATTCTCTGTGTCTGTGTTTGTGATATTTTATTGTATTCTTCTGTTTGTATTTTGCTATCTGTTTTTTTATCTTCTCTATTTATCTGTCTTCTATTTACTGCTTCTCTATATTCTGTTATTCGTATACCAAACAACACAGAATTAATGAACTTAACTAATAACCCCGACCCTACTAAGAACTCCCCTGTTCTTACCCCTTCTCTCTCCCTTCACCCTCCAGATGGAAGCATGAGTACCCTTCCGTAGTTTGCTAAGGACCGTTCGTAAAGAGGATTCCGCTCTAGGTAGTCTTCTGAGTCTAGGGAGAATCCCGTTCTCTATTCATATGTATATACGGTGAGACCAGTCAACGTCTACATCCCGTTTGAATGCGAACTTTAACCTAAATCTTGTGTACGAGACTCTTGTTATGTGGCTACTTGATGAGGTACTAGAGTGACGTCATATGGCAATGACTAATCGTGTAGAAGAGTGATAGACAACCTTCCACCTTTTTATAACGTTCCACCTGACTTGAGTTTTGAAGACTTAGAACGTACTTTTCCTCGCTTTAGTAGTTTGGAGTGACTAGGTGAGTATAGAGTTTAGGCTAGCCTGGGTGCCAGCTTAGAGACTTTTTGAACAGGTCAGGGCCTAGGATGTTTTATGTATATATATGTATATAGATATTATTTAGCTATATCTAGGGGTGTTCTAACTAAAGATCTTTATTCTAATAAAAGCTGGATCACAGAATGTTATCAACTGCTTGAGATGTATTTATGTGTGGTTGTTCATGACTGTTTTATCTATTATTATTTTTGAATTGCTTATGAATGATTTTGTTTATTAATCCAAACATTTTTTTAAAAAAAGTACCTTGCAAACTAATACTCTTTTAAGAACGAATCAGGCTCATAAAATAAATAATAGATAATAATTAGGATGATAAATTGGTAGCGCTCAGTTTCCGGTATGTCCTAGGCGTATTGAAAATTGGGTCTTTACAATTTGGTATCAGAGTAGTTCATTCCCAGTAGAGCCTGGGGAGTGGACTAACTATGCTTCATTGCATACTCTGCTTATGTGTCTCATGCTGTTAGGGTATCTTCAAGATACATTTGGCATGAATGTCTATGAGTGCTCATTTTAGAAATGTTCGTGCCTTACTTGAAATATTAAGACTGATCACCTTAATGTTGATTGTTTGGTGCGGATAGGATCGTAATGACTGCGAATAGGCAATGTTTAATCGACTTCCGAACGACGGATGAATGCGAGGCATAGCTATCCTCATAACTGTTATGATCTCCCTGGCTATGGCTATGTTAGATTTGGATGCTGTAAGGAACGAACGCTTGTTTTACTTGTGGGGAATCTGGACACACAGCTAGAATCTACCCAAGAAAGTTTGTTCGAAATCTAGTGTGAACCCAGCAACAAGGTCGAGTGTTTGCTATGACTACTGATGATGTTATGCAATCAGATGCACTGATCCAAGGTCAGTGTTATGTCAAGAATCGATTTCTAACTGTACTGTATGATTCGGGTGCATCGCATTCTTTTATCTCTTTAACTATTCCTCATGAGTTGGGACTATATTTCTCTGAGTTAAATTTTGATTTAATCGTCCATACACCTGCATCCTAAAATGCTTTGACCAGTTTAGTGTGCCTGCAAGTACCATTTACTATTAGAAACAGGACTTTTATACATGATCTAATCTGTTTGCCTCTATGTGGTTTAGAAGTTATTCTAGGACTAGATTGGTTATCTTGATTGCTATGAGAGAACTGTTGTTATTCCATCTGATAGTTTAGATATTAAACCATTTCTGGCTCATACTTTATATCTGAATTCCGTAAGAGTTACCTTAGACGGGAGTGATTGTGAGGGGTACGTTTTGTTAGCGGCTAGCTCCAATGACAGTGAACTAAGTTTAGAACGAATCCCAGTGGTGAAGGAATTTCCTTATATTTTCCCGGATGACATACCTGAGTTTCCTCCTCAGCGCGAATTGTTTATGAATGATTCTGTCTATTAATCCAAACATTTTTTTAAAAAAGTACCTTGCAAACTAATTACGCTTTTAACAACGAATCAGGCTCATATAATAAATAATAGATAATAATTAGGATGACAAATTGGTAGCGCTCAGTTTCCGGTATGTCCTAGGTGTATTGAAAATTGGGTCGTTACATGTTGCGCATCCGCGCCAGGTGCGCGTGCACGTCGATATGTGAATGCGCTAATGTGCGCATGCGCACCAGGTGCGCACGCGCGCCGATCCTCACTGGTCAGTTTCTTTGTTTCCTTGCATTCTTTCCATTTTTTGCAAGCTTCCTTTCCATCCTCTAAGTCATTCCTGCCCTATAAAGCCTGAAAACACTTAACATACATATCACGGCATCGAATGGTTTAAAAGAGAATTAAAAATATATAATTTAAATGTCTAGGAAACAAGTTTTTCAACCATAGAAATAAATTGGGAAGGAATTGTAAAATAATGCAAATCATATGAATAAGTGAGTAAAGAGTTGATAAAAACCACTCAAATTAGCACAAGATAAACCATGAAATAGTGGTTTATCAAGGAGACAACCCACCGTGGTATGATCGTTCCATTTCATTCTAAATTTTTTTATTTTTATTAGTGTTCATTTATTCATTCATTCTGCATCTTCACATGCATTCTGCATTTATACGGAAAAAAAAAGCCACCCCACGCGTAAGCGTACTGCACGCTAGCGCATCCATTGCGATTTGGGCGATCCACACGGCAGCGTGCATGGCACGCGCGCGACCCCTGAAAATCGGCGTAAGAGTATGTCTTGGCCAAAAGTTGTGCTGGCTTCACGCTAGGATGGTGCTGGAGGCACAAAATAGCCCACGCGTACGCATCCTTGACGCGTACGCGTCACCTTAACCACAAGGCCACTCATGCGTGTGCATACATGACGCGCACGCGTCGCACGCGTTTTCAACACTAATGCAAAGTTACAATGAGTTGTGCATGCGCGGTGCGAGCCTCGCGCTAGGGGCACCTTCTTGGCCACTTGCAAGCGTACTAGATGCGTCCGCGTCCCCTTTCATTTGTGTACATCCGTGCGTCCGCACGCAGTACGCGTGCGTGTCGCAGGCACCGCCCAGTTCCATCTTCTTACTTCTTTCTCCCTACCTCTTTCTTCTTCCTTTCTCACTTTCTTCCCCTCCCTTCTCATCCTTATTCCCCTTCTATTCTTCTATTTGATACATTTGCATACTCGCATTCATGGCATTTTAAATTTATTGTTTCATCTCCCTTTCTTTTCTATATTTGTTGTTCTCCCATTGGTGTTACAAATTTTCTTACTCAACTATTGCATATTTCTTGCATTATTTTGGGTGCTCCTTGACTTGTTTGCTATTTAGTTGCCATGCCCTATGCTTCTATTATTTTCTCTCTTACATGTTGTAGCTAGCATACAGTTGAGATCCTCATTGTTTGGCATCAACCCGCCCATATTCTATTTGTTTCCTTATCTTTATTTCTGGGTTACTTTTCTTCCTTTTACTCTTCTTTCGGGATGGCCACCGAGAAGGGAAAAGGAAAGCTTCTCAATGGGACAACAAACAAGTTCCATCTGTACAACCTTTGGTGAAAAGCATCAGTTGCCGCAACCCATCCACTTGCACATCTCAGCATGCACTGAGGACGGTGCAATCTTTAAGTGTGGGGAGGTCAATACCGACTTTTGTGGGTTAGTTAGTTCCTTCTCAACACCAATGTGGGATTTTCTTTAAATTAGTTGTTGAATTTGCATGTTTGATTCCATGTTTGTTTGATTTTGTGCATATTTTACCACTACTTGGTTAAAGTGACAAGTCCTTTTTCAAAGACCCTATTCTATAGTATTTCACTAATTTAAATTGAAAATTTTTGTTAAACTTGTTTGAAGATTGTGTTTGGAACATGGTTTAGAGCTTGAACACACAAAAAAAAACCAGTGAGATTTTGAGCCTATTTGATTGGTTGCATTTTATCAACTAACATTTTATTTTTGGTGTGTGTTGTTCTCTCTGAAATTGTGATCTTTGTCTTGCTTAATTCTATATTTCTATTATTTAATGTATGCATGCACTTATATGATTGAGGGCTTGTTTCACTTAGCTTACAAACCCATATGGCCTTACCCTTTCATTATCCTTTGCAAACCAATTTGAGCCTATTTTACCCCCATTTGTTCTTTATTTTAGCACATCATTAACTCTAAGCAAAAAACAATAATGTCCCTAATTTGAATCCTTGGTTAGCTTAGACTAGTGAGAGTGCTCACGAATTAAGTGTGGGGAAATTGGGGTTGAAAACATTTGGTTTGAGAATTGGGTATATTGTATATTTTTGGTGAAAATGTGAAAAATGTTGAAGACATGTTTATGCATTCAATACCTTAATCATATGCATTGGGAAAAACAAAGAAACAAAAAAGATAAATAGAAAAAATATGAGAAAAAGAAAAGAAAAAAAAGCAAATAATAAAAAGGAGACAAAATACCCCAAGTTAAGTAATAATATCAATGCATATGAGTTGTACTTAAATTTGGGATGCTTGAATATGTGCAAAACATGGTTAATAGATAATTTAGGTTGTGTATTTTGATTACATGGATTGTCCTAAGTTAGGTGGGGAGTTTAGGATAATTAAGGATTCAGATTTCAGTCCACTTGACCAAATACAATCCTACCTTGACCCTGACCCCATTACAACCCTTAAAAGACCTCTTGATATGTGTATCTGTGTATTAATTCTTTGTTGATTGTTAGATGAAGAGCAAGTCTTAGAAAGAAAGGTTAGTAGAGAATTGAGAGAATCGAACTTTAAACACTTGAGTAATTAGAGTGTATACACTTCCAGTGAGGGTTCGAATCTCGATTCGCTGTTCCCGGCTTTCACGAGCTATTTTCTTTTGCAAGTTTACTTGTACCTTATTTTATGATTTGAATTAGTGAGATCCAATTCATATTTCTTCTTGAAGGATTTGTTTACTTTTCACCAAGTAGGTAAAAGCATTTTGCATGTAGTTGCATTCATATAGATAGGTTGCATTTCGTACTTTCTACCATTCATCTTCACTCTTATAGTTTCTCTTGAGCTTAGCAAGAGGACATGCTAATGTTTAAGTGTGGGAAGATTTGATGCACCACTATTTCGTGGTATATCTTGTGCTTAATTGAGTGGATTTTATTTACTATTCTCACACTTATTCATGTAAATCGCATGTTTTACATTTTCCTTCCTGATTTTGTGCTATGATTGAAAACATGCTTCTTTGGTCTTAATTTTGCTATGTTTAATCCTCTCTTATTACCAATCGATGCCTTGATATGTGTGTTAAGGGTTTTCAGAGATCACAGGGCAGGACTGGCTTAGCGAATGGAAAGGAAGCATGCAAAAGTGGAAGGAATACAAGAAGCTGAAGGAACTGCAAAGCTGTCAACTCTGACCTCTTCGCACTCAAACGGTCATAACTTGAGCTACTGAGGTCGAAATGAGAAGGTTCTAGTTGCGTTGGAAAGCTAACGTCCGGGGCTTCAAAATGATATATAATTTATTATAGTGGCCATGCAGCTAAGCGACGCGTACGTGCACATGACGCGTACGTGCGACATGTGCGACGTACTACGACTACAGAACCCAGCAATTTC
Organism: Arachis duranensis; assembly: GCF_000817695.3. NCBI lineage: Eukaryota > Viridiplantae > Streptophyta > Magnoliopsida > Fabales > Fabaceae > Arachis > Arachis duranensis. Next base: position 39,245,495 of record NC_029776.3, on the reverse strand, counting down.
TGGGCTATTTTTGACCCAGTTTTTGGTCCAAAAAACACAGATTAGAGGCTACAGAGTGGGGGAATCCATTCATTCATCACACAACTTCTCATTCACACAATTTAGGTTTTAGATGTAGGTTCTAGAGAGAGAGGCTCTCTCCTTTCTCTAGGTTTTAGAATTTAGGATTTCTCTTTTACTCTTATTGATTATTCATTGTTACTATTTTAATTTATGAATTCTTATGTTAGATTTTGATTTCTCTTATTAATGCAATTTGAGGTATTTCATGTTTATTGTTTATTTCTCCATTTGTTGTTATTGAATCTCTTGGCTTTGGTTGAGTAATTAGTGACTCTTGAGTTATCAAACTCCTTTGTGATTGATAATTGAACAAGCTAATTTATTTGAATTCCAATAACTCTAGTCTTTCCTTGAGAGTTGACTAGGACTTGAGGAATGGAATTGATTTATTCACTTGACATACCTTCATAGTTAGAGGTTGATCAAGTGGGAGCAATGAACAATTCTCATCACAATTGATAAGGATAACTAGGATAGGACATCCAGTTCTCATACCTTGCCAAGAGCTTTTCTAGTTATTAGTCTACTTCTTTTACCATTTACTTTCCTTGTTCCTTATTTCAAAAATCCCAAAAACACACTTTTCTATAACCAATTATAAGCACACTTCCCTTCAATTCCTTGAGAGACGACCCAAGGTTTGAATACTTCAGTTTATTTTTATTGGGTTTTGTTACTTGTGACAAACAATCTTTTGTATGAAAGGATTCTTGTTGGTTTAGAAGCTATACTAGCAACGTGAATTTATTTGTGAATTTTTAGACCACACAAAAATTCGCTTGTCATTGGTGTACGCATGCACTTTGCTCCCGTATGTGAGATGCCAAACCTGAAAGGGTTGGTCGCGTCGCGTGTAGGTGGTCACGTACACAACCCCTCAAGATCACTACTGATGACAAGTCATCATATACCTATTTTTCAATGCTTTTTCATACAAGAAATTGATGATTAGTGCTTAAATATTGCATTCTTTTGTGCTTAATTAGAATATTTCCTTGATCTTTTAAATTTATAAATCTTGTAGGAAATAAGAAGAAAAAGAAGCAAAGAAGCACAAATAAGCTAAAAAGGAGAAAAAAAGAGCTTTGGGGCACACTTTGAAGTTGGAGCACACTTTGGAGCCTTAGGCCACGCTTTTAAAAGCGTGGCCCATGACCAAATCAAAGAAGGAAGCAACCAGCACGCACATTGCTCTGCTCTTGCCAAGAGCAGGGTAATATCGTGATGCAAAGTGAGGTTGGAAGAAAATTTTCGCTAAGTTAAAACCTGGGCGCTCACAACATGACCATGCCTACTTCAAAGGGCTATAACTTGAGCTACAGACGTCCAATTGATGTGCTTTCAGTTGCGTTGGAAATCTAACATTTAGAGCTTTTCAACGATATATAGCAATCCATATTTGGCATGAAATTTAGGCACGAGTGAAAGGCATCTTTGAGGACCAAAAATAAGCAAAAATAAACCAAAACGCAACCACGAAGGTTCGAAGAGGGAGACCAAGGGAAGCCAAGGAAGTAGCGCTCCCAAGGAGAGCACAATGCTCTCTTGGAGAGCAGAGCATTATCGTGCTTCTCTTCATGAAAATTCAAGAAAAAAAAGGCAGCGTGCTTCCCCCACCAAGTTTTGAACCAAGGACCCCCTTGGACGCACGGGCAGGAGCGCAATTGACACCACTGCCCCGCTCTCCCCAAGAGCTGGGCAGAATCCTGATGCCTCACTATACTCAGCACGCAACATGCATCCCCACACAAAGCTTCACTGCTTTGCTCTCCACAAGAGCAGAGCAGCCTCCTGGGAGCAAGATGGGCTGAATTTCACTCAAAAATCCAACTTAATTCATTTCTTCACCAAATCAAAAAGCCCACATCATCACTCAAAGGCACAAGAACAAGCTAGAATTAGGATTTTCATTTAATTTGTTTTTCATTTCAATTTCATTTTATTTTGTAAAAAGCCTATATAAAGGCATCATTCTCACTTTCATAAGGAGGCTAGCTCCACTAGGGAGCATTAGGAGTAGGAGTAGAGCTCTTTCTCTCTTAGTTTTTCTTTTTGTTTTGAATCTGGAGTGAGATTGGAGGAATTCTATTTCATTCTCACTTTGAGAATTCTCTTTGTTTACTTTCTTCATAATTCTAAGAAATTGAGGATTGAATTTGAGTTTTCATTTGCTACCTCCATTCTACTTTCTTCTGCAAACTTATTTTCTGTTGGATCAAGGAAGGAAGTGAGATCTAGACTTGTTTTCTAGTCTCTTTGATTCCCTGAGATCTTCAATTTTATTTTGTTATTGAGTTGAGTTCTTGGCTGCTCTTCTGTTTTTACTGTTCCATTGAAATTGTTGATTCCTCTTTTGGATTTTCATGAATGATCTAAGTTTTTGCTGTTTTGCTTCTTCAACACCTTTACATTTCTGTTTTGATATTGAATTGATCTATTTCTGAATTTCATAATCTGAGAGCTCTTTAGTTTAATGCACTTTACATCTTTTAGTTCTGTTTTAATTCCTAGCACCCACACCCTTTATTCTTCCTACAATTTAATCTTCTACAATTGTTCTAAGTTCTGCTTACTGCTTGCTTTAAATTCCCTGCACCCAATCCCCTTTACATTTAATGTAATTTACATTTCTTATCATTTAAGATTCTGTCAATTTACATTTCTTTCACTTTAAGTTTTAGCAATTTAATTCTTCTGCACCTTTAATTCACTGCAAATTTACATTCTGTTGCTCAACTTCACACAATTCATTCAATGTTAGCTTGACTAAACTAATCACCCACTAAAGTTGCTTGATCCATCAATCCATGTGGGATTGACCTCACTCTAAGTGAGTTATTACTACTTGATGCGACCCGGTATACTTGCCGGTTAGATCTATGTGTTTGGAAATTCATTTTTCCACAAAAACATCATCATCTACTCGTGTAAGCACGCACCTTGCTCTCGTACGCGAGATTCCAAACCCGAAAAGGTTAGTCACATCTCGTGCAAGTGGTCGCGTATGCAAGTTCTGCAAAATGGGTAAAAAGGCTAAGTGCTGTAGAATTTCAGTTTTGTACACCGAACTTCCAACGCGCATAGCTTTCTTGTTTTAAAATATTTTTTATCTGTTCTTTGAACGGCATAAACTTTACGGACCCAATTTTTATATAAAACAAGTTTAAAAGAATTTGGGGGTCTGGAAGTCGAGTTATGCCTCGCCAAAGTTCGGCCAAAAATCATACTTTTCACAAAATCTTTTAAACCTCTATTTTCACAAAACATAACTCATTACCAACATTCTATGCTCATATTCAGCACCAAAACATACTATATCACATCAACACATCCCCACATCCTACCATAATCAATCATACCTCAATTCTAGACAATCTTATACAATAATTTCTCAATTATCCAAACAAGATAATCAATAATTCATCCCATATACATATTCATTGTTATCACCTTGTCAATCATCATTAAATCATCATTTAGCATCCCATGTTCATCACAAGCATTAATCACCAAACCAATACTCAACCCATTTTAACAATCATCATCAAAGTTACTAAGCATCTACATACTCATGCATTCCCACCTATTCTATGATCATCTATCCTAAGTTTTCACAAGACATTATGGATTAAATACGAGAAACCAAAACTATACCTTGGCCGATTTCTCACCTAAGCCAAAAACACCCATATTGATAAGGTCACAAGCCTCCAACGCTGAAACCTCAGCACCTAAGGCTTAATCAAGCTTCCAATCTCTTCAAATGAGTTCCAATTTCACATATACACTACCTAACACATATTATCACATTTAAAGACCAAATTTCAATACCCAAGCACATATAATCAAAGAATTTACTAGGGTTCGAGGATCCTTACCCTAACCATGCCTCAAGCTAACAAAATCCTACTAGTTTCACAAGTTAATTTGACCCTAACATCAAGACATAAGGACTTTCAACACTCATGGCTCATAATTTCAAAAAATTAGGGAAAGGTGAGGCTGAGGTCAGAGTTCCTTACCAAATTTGTTCTCGGCCTTTGTAGAGCTTGATGCTGCGGTCGTGTGGCTGTAGACGGTGTGGTGATCAGAGCTCACAGTAGGAAGTTATGGCAACTTGAAGTGGGTGCAAGGGTTTTGAAGCTTCTCCTATTTTCCCCTTGTGTTTTGGAATGTGATGCTAAATGCGGGAGAAGGAGATGAGATGAAGCTCATTTTGTTTATGGATTGGGCTGGGCCCAAGGGCCCAGTTTGCGTAGTTCGGCCCAATCTTGGGCCAAATTCTTTAAAATTAGTGTTAAAATTCTTATTTTAATTAGGTCTATCTGATTAAACTATAAAATTCATATTTCTAATTTTCTTAATTAATAATGATTTTGTTAGCTAATTATTTATTAATTTTGCAAGTTTTACAACATAAGACACGTAGAGAAAATAATTTTATTTTTTTTATAAGACACGAAGAGACAACTGGTGCACGAAATTGTAAATCACACTTTATTCAACTTGTACAACTAACCAGCAAGTGCATTGGGTCGTCCAAGTAATACCTTATGTGAGTAAGGGGTCGATCCCACGAAGATTGCCGGCTTGAAGCAAGCTATGGTTATCTTGTAAATAACATGAATTAAAAGGTACTTGTGATTCAGTAATGAGGAACAGGTTGAGGTTCCAGAGATGCTCTGTCATCTGAATCTTTGCTTTCCTACTGTCTTCTTCTCCAAATACGCATGGCTTCCTTCCATGGCAGGCTGTATGACCCTATCAGTGAAAAATACCAGGCACGGTCTCCGTACGGCTAATCAACTGTCAGATTTCTCGTCTCGGATGAAAAAGATCATGTACAGCTACCGCTCGGCTAATCATCTGTCGGTTTCCGCTAGCGTCGGAATAGGATCTCCCTATCCTTTTGTACACTATCACTGCGCCCAACATTCGTAGGTTTGAAGCTCGTCACAGTCATCCCTTCCCAGATCCTACTCAGAATACCACAGACAAGGTTTAGACTTTTCGGATCCCAAGAATGCTGCCAATTGGTTCTAGCCTCTACCACGAATATTCTGATCTCACGGACTCGGTCCGTGAATCAGAGACCCAAGAGATACGCACTCAAGCTGTCGCCCAGTGACTACGTTAAACTCATGTAGAACGGGAGTGGTTGTCAGGCACGCGTTCATAAATGTGATAATAATGATGAGTGTCACGAATCATCATCTTCTCCGGATTGAAGTACGAATGAGTATCTTAGAATAGAATCAAGCGTGATTGAATAGAAAATAGTAGTAATTGCATTAATCCATTGAGACACAGCAGAGTTCCTCACCCCCACCAATGGGGTTTAGAGACTCATGCCGTCAGAGATACAATGTAAAATAAAATTGTCATGAGTTATAAAATAAATCTCTAAAAGTAGTTTTTATACTAAACTAGTAACTTAGGTTTACAAAAATTGAGTAACTAAGTACAGATAGTGCAGAAATCCACTTCCGGGGCCCACTTGGTGTGTGCTTGGGCTGAGCATTGAAGCTTTTTCGTGCTTATGCCATCCTTGGAGTTAAACGCCACCGAGGGTGCCAATTTGGGCATTAAACGCCGGTTTTAGTACCAGTTCTGGCGTTTTATGCCAGAAAGTTTTAGGCTGGTTTTGGACACCAGTTTGGGCCATCAAATCTCGAGAAAAGTATGGACAATTATATATTTATGGAAAGCCCAAGATGTCTACTTCCCAACGCAATTAGAAGCGCACCAATTGAGTTTCTGTAGCTCCAGAAAATCTATTTCGAGTGCAAGAGGGTCAGAATCCAACAGCATCTGCAGTCCTTTCTTAACCTCTGAATCAAATTTTTGCTCAGGTCCCTCAATTTCAGCCAGAAAATATCTGAAATTACAAAAAACACACAAACTCATAGTAAAGCCTAGAAATGTAATTTTTGAATAAAAACTAATAAAAATATAATAAAAAATAACTAAAATGTACTAAAACTATGTAAAAATAATGCCAAAAAGGGTATAAATTATCCGCTCATCACAACACCAAATTTAAATTGTTGCTTGTCCCCAAGCAACTAAAAACAAAATAGGATAAAAAGAAGAGAATATACAATAAATTCCGAAAACATCAATGAAAATCAGTTTTCATTAGATGAGCTGGGCTAGTAGCTTTTTGCTTCTGAACAATTTAGCATCTCACTTTATCCTTTGAAGTTCAGAATGATTGGCATCTATAGGAACTCAGAATTCAGATAGTGTTATTGATTCTCCTAGTTCAGTATGTTGATCTTGAACACAGTTACTTTATGAGTCTTGGCTATGACCCTAAGCATTTTGTTTTCCAGTATTACCACCAGATACATAAATGCCACAGACACATAACTGGGTGAACTTTTTCAGATTGTGACTCAGCTTTGGTAGAGTCCCCAGTTAGAGGTGTCCAGAGCTCTTAAGCGCACTCTTTTTGCTTTGGACCACGACTTTAACCGCTCAATCTCAAGCTTTTCACTTGAGACCTTCACGCTACAAGCACATGGTTAGGGACAGCTTGATTTAACCGCTTAGGCCAGAATTTTATTCATGTGGGCCCTTCTATCCATTAATGCTCAAAGCCTTGGATCCTTTTTACCCTTGCCTTTTGGTTTAAAAGGTTATTGGCTTTTTGCTCTTGCCTTTTGGTTTAAAGAGCTATTGGCTTTTTCTACTTGTTTTTTTTTGCCATTTATTATTTATTTATTTATTTATTTATTTGCAAACTTTTGCTTTTCACTACTTTTTCTTGCTTCAAGAATTAATTTTATGATTTTTTAGATTATCAATAATATTTCTCTTTTTTCATTATTCTTTCAAGAGCCAACAATTTTAACATTCATAAACTTCACTATAAAAAATATGCACTGTTCAAGCATTCATTCAGAAAACAAAAAGTATTGCCACCACATCAAAATAATTAAACTATTTAAAATTCGAAATTCATGTACTTCTTTTTCTTTTTCAGAAAACATTTTTCATTTAAGAAAGGTGAAGGATTCATGGGATATTTATAACTTTAAAGCATATGCACTAGATACTAATGATCATGTAATAATGACACAAACATAGATAAACATAAAGCATAAAAAGATCGAAAAACAGAAGAATAAGAACAAGGAGATTAAAGAACGGGTCCACCTTAGTGATGGTGGCTCTTTCTTCCTCTTGAAGAACCAATGGAGTTCTTGAGCTCCTCTATGTCTCTTTCTTGTCTTTGTTACTCCTCTTCCTAGAGGTTTTTCTGGCCTTAGGTGCCATTAGTGGTTATGGAAAGCAAGAAGCTGAGCTTTTCCACACCAAACTTAAAAGGTTAGCTTGTCCTCGAACAAAATAAGATAGAAAGGAGTAGAAAAATAATGATGCAATTAATTTTGAAAACTTATTATTGTATGCAAGAAAAATTAAAAAGAGTTGAAAAGAATTTGAAAAGATATGTAAATTATGAAAATGTTTTGAAAGGAATTGAAGATAATTAAAAAGAATTAAAAAGAATTGGAAAGATTATTAATTTTTGAAAATAAAAATTGAAAGATGAATGTTTAAAATATGTTTGATGCAAAAAATTATGAACTAAAACATGAAAAATTGAAAAAAATCGAATTGGAAGCAAAATTACCTCCCTTGTGTCATCCTGGCGTTAAACGCCCACTTGGCTACCTCTTTGGGCATTTAACGCCTAGCCAGATACCCTGGCTGGCGTTAAACGCCAGGAATCCTTCCTTACACGACGTTATTTTGAACGCCGAGAATGCTGCCATTTCTGGTGTTAAACACCCAGAATGCTGCCCATTCTGGCGTTTAACGCCCACTCTGCTATCCTTACTAGCGTTTAAACGCCAGTAAGCCTGTCCTCTAGGGTGAGCTATTTTTTATGCTGTTTTTGATTCTGCTTTAATTCTGCAGCTGTTTTTGTGACTCCACATGATCATCAACCTTAAAATAAATTATATTAAACTCGTATAATTATTATTTAAATAACAAAACCTTATCTAATGCCTTGGTTTCCTCCCAGCAAGCGCTTTTTTACTATCATTAGCTGGACTTTTACTGAGCTTTTAATTTAGTCTCAGTTTTGAGCATTCTTGCTCAACACTACCTTCAAGATAATATTTGATTCTCTGTCCATTAACAATGAGCCTTTTGTCAGAATCAATATCTTGAAGCTCTACATAACCATATGGTGACACAGTTATAATCACATATGGTCCCCTCAACCGGGATTTCAATTTCTCAGGGAACAATCTGAGCCTAGAGTTAAACAGCAGGACCTTCTGTCCTGGCTCAAAGACTCTAGATGATAGCCTTTTATCATGCCATCTTTTTGCTTTCTCTTTATAAATTTTAGCATTTTCGAAAGCATTGAGTCTGAACTCTTCCAGCTCATTCAACTGGAGTAATCTTTTCTCTCCAGCTAACTTAGCATCAAGCTTTAGGAACCTGGTTGCCCAGTAGGCCTTGTGTTCCAGTTCTACTAGTAGATAACAGGCTTTTCCATACACCAACTGGTATGGAGAGGTTCCATAGGAGTTTTGAATGCTGTTCTGTATGCCCACAAAGCATCAACCAAACCTCTTGCCCAATCCTTTCTACGGGTACTTACAGTCCGTTCCAGGATCCGTTTTAGTTCTCTATTTGAGACTTCAGCCTGCCCATTTGTCTGTGGATGATATGGAGTTGCCACTTTATGGTTAATTCTATATCAGACCATAGCAGAGTCAAGCTGTTTATTGCAGAAATGAGTGCCTCCATCACTGATCAGTATCCTAGGGACACTGAACCTGCTGAAGATATTCTTTTAGAGGAACTTCATCACCGTCTTAGTATTATCAGTGGGTGTTGTAATTACCTCTAACCATTTAGATACATAATCTACTGCCATCAGAATATAAGTGTTTGAGTAAGATGGTGGGAAAGGCCCCATGAAGTCAATACCCCATACATCAAACAACTCAATCTCTAGGATCCCTTGCTGAGGCATGGCATAACCGTGAGGCAGATTACCAGCTCTCTGGCAACTGTCACAGTTACGTACAAACTCTCGGGTGTCTCTATAGAGGGTAGGCCAGTAGAAGCCACATTGGAGAACCTTGGTGGCTGTTCACTCACCTCCAAAATGTCCTCCATACTGTGTTCCATGGCAATGCCATAGGATCTTCTGTGCCTCTTCTCTAGGCACACATCTATGGATCATTCCATCTGCACACCTCTTAAAGAGATACGGTTCATCCGACAAGTAGTACTTTGCATCAGAAATCAATTTTTTTGTTAGCTACCTACTGTACTCTTTAGGTATGAATCTTACAGCTTTATAGTTTGCAATGTCTGCAAACCATGATACTTCTTGAATTGCAAAGAGTTGCTCATCTGGGAAGGTTTCAGACATCTCAGTAGGATGGAGGGATGCTCCTTAATGAGCGGATAATTTATACGCTTTTTGGCATTGTTTTTAGGTAGTTTTTAGTAAGATCTAGCTACTTTTCGGGATGTTTTTATTTGTTTTTATGCAAAATTCACATTTTTGGACTTTACTATGAGTTTGTGTGTTTTTCTGTGATTTCAGGTATTTTCTGGCTGAAATTGAGGGACTTGAGCAAAAATCTGATAGGAGGCTGAAAAAGGACTACAGATGTTGTTGGATTCTGACCTCGCTGCACTCAAAATGAATTTTCTGGAGCTACAGAAATCAAAATGGCGCGCTCTCAATTGCGTAGTCCATACTTTATTCGAGTTTAGATGACGCAAACTGGCGTTCAATGCCAGTTCCATGCTGTATTCTGGAGTAAAACGCCAGAAACACGTCACAAACCAGAGTTAAATGCCAAAAACACGTTACAACTTGGCGTTTTACCCCAAGAAAAGCCTCTGCACATGTATAGCTCAAGCTTAGCCCAAGGACACACCAAAGTGGGTCCCAGAATTGGATTTCTGCACTAAAACTTATTTTTGTAAACCCTAGTAACTAGTATAGTATAAATAGAACTTTTTACTATTGTATTAGACATCTTGGTATCTATCTTTGGACGTTTAGTTCTTAGACTTGGGGGACTGGCCATTCGGCCATGCTTGGACATTTATCACTTATGTATTTTCAACGGTGGACTTTCTACACACCATATATTAAGATGTCGAGCTCTGCTGTTCCTCGAATATTAATGCAATTACTATTGTTCTTCTATTCAATTCAACTTATTCTTATTCTAAGATATCCGCTGCACTTCAACATGATGAATGTGATGATCCGTGATACTTATCATCATTCTCACCTATGAACGTGTGCCTGACAACCACTCCTGTTCTACCTTAGATCGAGCGCGTATCTCTTAGCCTCCATTCCGAAAGATCGGAGTCTTCGTGGTATAAGCTAGAATTATTGGCGGCCATTCCTAAGATCCGGAAAGTCTAAACCTTGTGTGTGGTATTTCGAGTAGGATCTGAGATGGGATGACTGTGACAAGCTTCAAACTCGCAAGTGTTGGGCGTAGTGACAGACGCAAAAGAATCACTGGATTCTATTCCAATACGATCGAGAACCAATAGATGATTAGTCGTGCTGTGATAGAGAATTTTGACCATTTTCACTGAGAGGATGGGAAGTAGCCATTGACAACGATGACGCCCTACATACAGCTTGCCATGGAAAGGAGTATGAAGGATTGGATGAAGGCAGTAGGAAAGCAGAGATTCAACAGGAACAAAGCATCTCTATGCATTTATCTGAAATTCTCAACAATGAATTACATAAGTATCTCTATCTCTATTTTATGCTTTATTTATCTTCATATTCGAAACCCATTATAACTATTATTATCCGCCTGACTAAGATTTACAAGATAACCATAGCTTGCTTCATACCGACAATCTCCGTGGGATCGATCCTTACTCACGTAAGGTATTACTTGGACGACCCAGTGCACTTGCTGGTTAGTTGTGCGAAGTTGTGACAAAGTGTGATTCACGTTTGAGAGCTCCAAGTCTTTGGCGCCATTATTGATTATCACAATTTCGTGCACCAAGTTTTTGGCGCCGTTGCCGGGGATTATTCGAGTTTGGAGCCAGCGATTATTTAAGATTCCGGCAACAACACCAAGTTTTTGGCGTCGTTGCCGGGGATTGTTTGAGTTTGGACAACTGACGGTTCATCTTGTTGCTCAGATTAGGTAATTTTCTTTTCAAAAAGTTTTCAAAAATCTTTCAAAATTTTTATTTATTTTCTTTTTTTCCAAAAAATTTTTTCGAAAAACCCAAAAAAAAATAATAAAAATTTATGCATTTTTCGAAAAACTCATGCATTGCATTCTTCATGATCTTCAATTTGTTCATGGTAAGTCTTCTTGTTTGATCTTCATATTTTCTTGTTTTGTGTTTTTTGTTGTTTTTCATATGCATCTTTGCATTTATAGTGTCTGAGCATTGAAAATTTCTAAGTTTGGTGTCTTGCATGTTTTTCTTTTCCTGAAAATTTTTCAAAAATAAGTTCTTGATGTTCATCATGATCTTCAAAGTGTTCTTGGTGTTCATCTTGACATTCATAGTGTTCTTTCATGCATCATGTGTTTTGATTCATAATTTTCATGTTGTGAGTCATTTTTGTGTTTTTCTCTCTCATCATTAAATTCAAAAATAAAAAATATCTTTTCCGCATTTTACTCATAAATTTTGAAATCTTTGGGTTGACTTAGTCAAAAATTTTTAAAATAAGTTGTTTCTTGTTAGTCAAGTCAAGATTTCAATTTTAAAAATCTTATCTTTTTTAAAATCTTTTTCAAAAATCAAATCTTTTTCATTTTTTTATTATCTTCAAAAATTTTTGAAATTGATTTTCAAAATCTTTTTCTTATCTTTATTTCATGATTTTCGAAAACTTTACTAACAATTAATGTGATTGATTCAAAAATTTGAAGTTTGTTACTTTCTTGTTAAGAAAGGTTCAACCTTTAAATTTTAGAAACATATATTTTAGTTTCTTGTTACTCAAGTTATCAATTTTAAAATCAAATCTTTTCCAAAATATCTTTTTCAATCATATTTTTTCAATCATATCTTTTCAAATCATATCTTTTTCAAAATTTATTTCAAAAATCTTTTCTAACTTCTTATCTTTTTCAAAAATGATTTTCAAAAATCTTTTTCAACTAATTGACTTTTTGTTTGTTTCTTATCTTTTTTCAAAACCACCTAACCACTTTTCTATTTCTAATTTTTGAAAATCACCATCCATCTTTTTCAAAATTCTTTTTAATTAACTAATTATTTCAAATTTTAATTTTAATTTAATTTTCGAAAATCACTAACTATTTTTTTCAAAACAATTTTCGAAATTCTCTCCCTCTCATCTCCTTCTATTTATTTATTTATTTACTAACACTTCTCTTCATCTTAAAATTCGAACCCTCTCTTCTCTTCTATGTTCGAATTTTTCTCCTCCTTCTTCTATTCTTTTCTTCTTCTACTCACATAAAGGAATCTCTATACTGTGACATAGAGGATTCTTCTTCCTTTTCTATTCTCTTCTTTTTCATATGAGCAGGAGCAAGGACAAGGACATTCTTCTTGAAGAAGATCCTGAACCTGAAAGGACTCTAAAGAAGAAGCTAAGAGAAGCTAAAGCACAGCAATCCATAGAAAACCTTACAGAGAATCTAGAAAAAGAAAGAGACATGGCCGAACCCAATAACAATGGTGGAGGCGCAAGGAGGATACTTGGTGATTATACTACACCTACTTCCTATTTTTATGGAAGATGCATCTCAATCCCTGCCATTGGAGCAAATAATTTTGAGCTGAAGCCTCAACTAGTTGCTCTAATGCAACATAACTGCAAGTTTCATGGACTTCCATCAGAAGATCCCTATCAGTTTTTAACTGAATTTTTGCAGATCTGTGATACTGTTAAGACTAATGGAGTAGATCCTGAAGTCTACAGGCTCATGCTTTTCCCTTTTACTGTAAGAGACAGAGCTAGAACATGGTTGGACTCACAACCTAAAGATAGCCTGAACTCTTGGGATAAGCTGGTCATGGCCTTCCTGGCCAAGTTCTTTCCTCCTCAAAAGCTGAGCAAGCTTAGAGTGGATGTTCAGACCTTCAAGCAAAATGATGGTGAATCCCTCTATGAAGCTTGGAAAAGATACAAGCAGTTGACCAAAAAGTGTCCTTCTGACATGCTTTCAGAGTGGACCATTTTGGACATATTCTATGATGGTCTATCTGAGTTCTCTAAGATGTCACTGGACCATTCTGTAGGTGGATCCATTCACCTAAAGAAAATACCTGCAGAAGATCAAGAACTCATTGACATGGTTGCAAATAACCAATTCATGTACACCTCTGAGAGGAATCCTATGAGTAATGGGACGCCTCAGAGGAAAAGAATTCTTGAAATTGATGCTCTGAATGCCATATTGGCTCAGAATAAAATGTTGACTCAGCAAGTCAACATAATTTCTCAGAGTTTGAATGGATGGCAAAATGCATCCAACAGTACTAAAGAAGCATCTTCTGCAGAAGAAGCTTATGATCCTGAGAACCCTGCAATGGCAGAGGTGAATTACATGGGTGAACCCTATGGAAACACCTATAATTTCTCATGGATAAATCATCCAAATTTCTCATGGAAAGATCAACAAAAGCCCCAACAAGGCTTTAATAATGGTGGAAGAAATAGGTTTAGCAATAGCAAGCCTTTTCCATCATCTTCTCAGCAACAGACAGAGAATTCTGAGCAGAGCCCCTCTAGCTTAGCAAACATAGTCTCTGATCTATCTAAGGCCACTTTATGTTTTATGAATGAAACAAGGTCCTCCATTAGAAACTTGGAGGCACAAGTGGGTCAGCTGAGTAAGAAAATCACTGAAACTTCTCCTAGTACTCTCCCAAGCAATACAGAAGAGAATCCAAAAAGAGAGTGTAAGGCCATTGATATTATCAAAATGACCGAATCCAAGGAGGAAGGGGAGGACAAGAATCCCAATGAGGAAGACCTCATGAGACATCCTCCAGACAGAAAGGAGTTACTTATTGAGGACCTAAAGGAATCTAAGGCTCATATAGAGACCATAGAGATTTCATTAAACTTCCTTCTGCCATTTATAAACTCTGAGAACTATTCTTCCTCTGAAGAGTATGAAGATATAACTGAAGAGCAAGTTGCTCAATATCTAGGAGCCATCATGAAGCTGAATGCCAAGTTGTTTGGTAATGAGACTTGGGAAGATGAACCTCCCTTGCTCATTAGTGAACTAAATACATGGGTTCAGCAAACTTTACCTCAAAAGAAACAAGATCCTGGTAAATTCTTAATACCCTGTACCATAGGCACCATGACCTTTGAGAAGGCTCTGTGTGACCTGGGGTCAAGTATAAATCTTATGCCACTGATAAACGAAATTTAGCATGCCGATTTAGAATTCAATAATGGATATGATCGTGAGTATAGTCTAATCGACATTCACAACTTCGCATCAAACAATCCTACAATCCATAACCGAGAGTACTAGTCTCCCGAGTCGTCCTCCCTTGGAATTGCTACAGAATGCATATTATTGATTAGGAAGCTTTGTTATGGTTCTTTTAGATGTTTAGCGAGAATAGATGGTAAACTATCAATATTAAAAGACTTGGCCTAGGGTTGGCATTAGAAATTCTATCATTATAGTTTCTTCAATGATGATAACAATAAGCCTTTACTTCATTTAGTTAACCCCTAGGTATAGAGGAAAGTCAAATGAGATTAACTAACTTGAGTCACAAGTCCTAGTTTTACCCTAGGGAAATCTAGCTTTAGTGCACTCCTTTTACCTTAGGGAAATCTAGCTTTAGTGCACTCCAAGTCAATTAGCAATTCCTAATTCCCAATCAACAATTGACATAAACTATTCAACGTTCTCTAATGGTCCAAACCCCTATGCCAAGTAAGAAACTTTACTCTATAACTAGTATTGGCATTTTATCAAACACTTGATGAGCAAGGATGAAAGACATAGTAAGAATGAGAAGAAATTAGAATTAAAAGCACTTCAACGCAAGAAATTAACAATAATTAACAAAGAACAACAATAGAAATGAACTTCTCAAGAAATTGATAGAATCCAAAACCACAAAGTTGAATCTAAGATCTATGAGAATTGATCAATTACAAGCACTAATTGAGATTAGAGAAGAAGATCTATAATAGGAACAAAGTAAATTGAGAATTGCAAGTTGATCTCACCAAAGAGTGATTGAGAATTCAGAAATTGAAGAAGATGAACCCTAATGAGAGCTTGAGATCTCTCTCTCTACCCAAGAGTGTAACTACCACAAGGAGAAAAATCTAGAAACATGTAAAAATGAGCTAAAAAGTCCCTTAACCCTTTAACCCCTGGTCTTTTAAGCTTTTCCCGCCAAGGCACTTCCCCAAAATGGGATCTCCAACTGTCTCCACGCCCAGGTCACGTGACTCCTTAAAAAATCATATTCGAGCATCGGCGCGCTCGCACAAAGTACACGCGCGTGCCACTGGGCCATCTCGCAATTCGAGCGGACGCGTGACATATGCGTGCGCGTCCATGGTGGTCATGGCTCAGCCGCTACACGTGCTGGCTTGTGGCTTGGCTTCTGACTTTGGCTTCTGGCTGTGCAATCCACGCGGGCGCGCCAAGTACGCGCACGCGCCCTTGTTGAAGTTCCCAAGCCTCAATTTCTCATGCTCCCCTCTTTTGCACCCACTTTCCTTTTCTCCTCCGGGTCATCCATGCCCTATATCCTGAAACCACTTAACACACAGGTCACAGCATCGAATGGCACCAATAGAAGAATAGAAATGTATTTAGTTTAGTGCAAAATAGGCATGCTTTTATCCATAAGGCAAAAACTAGGGGAGAAACACAAAACCGTGTATTTTCATATGAAAAGCATATGGAATCGTCGATAAAACCCCTGAAATCGATACAAGATAAACCCTAAAATTGGGGTTTAGCAGCCACTCTCTGTAATGGAGAAACTGGGGATCTTTGAGGTACAAGCTACAAGAATCTCATTAGAGATGGCAGACAAGTCAATAAAACAAGCATGTGGATTGGTAGAGGACATATTAGTGAAGGTTAAAGGCCTTTACATCCCTGCTAATTTCATAATCCTAGACACTAGGAAGGATGAGGATGAATGCACCATCCTTGGAAGACCCTTCCTAGCCACAGCAGGAGCTGTGATTGATGTTGACAGAGGAGAGATAGTCCTTCAATTGAATGGGGACTACCTTATGTTTAAATCTCAAGGATCTTCCTCTGCAACCATGGAGAGGAAGCATGAAAAGCTTCTCTCAATACAAAGTCAAACAAAGCCCCACAATCAAACTCTAAGTTTGGTGTTGGGAGACCACAACCAAACTCTAAGTTTGGTGTTAAACCCCATATTCAAACTCTAAGTTTGGTGTTGGGAGGTCCCAACAATGCTCTGAGCATCTGTGAAGCTCTATGAGAGCTCACTGTCAAGCTATTGACATTAAAGAAGTGCTTATTGGGAGGCAACCCAATTTTTATTTATCTATATTTCTATTGTTCTTTTATATTCTATTAGGTTTATGATCATGTGGAGTCACAAAACAATTGCAAAAATTAAAAATAGAATCAAAAATAGTAGAAGAAAAAGCACACCCTGGAGGAAGAGCTGTCTCGCGTTTAAACGCCGGAAACAAGCATCTGTCTGGCGTTTAACGCCAGAAACAAGCACCAAGCTGGCGTTAAACGCCAGAAACAAGCTACATTTGGGTGTTTAATGCCAGAAACAAGCATCAGTCTGACGTTAAATGCCAGGATTGCATACAGAGGGCATTTTACACGCCTAAAAGGTGCAGGGATGAGAAATCCTTGACACCTCAAGATCTGTGGATCCCACAGGATCACCTCAGAATCTGTGGACCCCACAGGATCCCCACCTATCCCACTTCTCTCTTCTTCACACAATCCAATAACATTATACCCTTCATCAATCACCTCAATTTCTCTTCCCCATTACCCCTACACCAATCACATCCGTCCACTCTTCCCCTTAAACCCCACCTACCTTCAAATTTAAAATCTCTTTCCCACCCAAACCCCACCCTAAATGACCGAACCCAACCCCTCTCCCTCCACTATATAAACCCCTCCATCCTTCTTCATTTTCACACAACACTACCCTCTCTTCTTCCCCTTGGCCGAAACCTACACCTCTCTCCCTCTCCTCCATGTCTTCTTCTTCTTCTATTTTTTCTTCTTTTGCTCAAGGACGAGCAACATTCTAAGTTTGGTGTGGTAAAAGCATAGCTTTTTTGTTTTTCCATAACCATTGATGGCACCTAAGGCCAGAGAAACCTCAAGAAAGAAGAAAGGAAAATTAATAGCTTCCACCTCTGAGTCATGAGAGATGGAGAGATTCATCTCAAAAGCCCATCAAGACCACTTCTATGAAGTTGTGTCCAAGAAAAAGGTGATCCCTGAGGTCCCTTTTAAGCTCAAAAAGGACGAATATCCAGAGATCCGACAAGAGATTATAAGAAGAGGATGGGAAGTTCTCTCCAATCCCGTTCAACAAGTTGGAATCTTAATGGTTCAAGAGTTTTATGCAAATGCATGGATCACTAGGAACCATGATCAAAGCATGAACCCAAACCCAAAGAATTGGCTTACAATGGTTTGGGAGAAATGCTTAGATTTCAGTCTGGAGAACGTAAGGTTGGCGTTAAACTTGCCTATGATGCAAGAAGACGCACGCCCCTACACTAGAAGGGTCAACTTTGATCAAAGATTGGACCAAGTCCTCATGGACATATGTGTGGAAGGAGCTCAATGGAAAAGAGACTCAAAAGGCAAGCCGGTTCAACTGAGAAGACTGGACCTTAAGCCTGTGGCTAGAGGATGGTTGGAGTTCATCCAACGCTCCATCATTCCTACTAGCAACCGATCTGAGGTGACTATGGATCGGGCCATCATGATCCATAGTATCATGATTGGAGAGGAAGTAGAAGTTCATGAAGTCATACCTCTAGAACTCTACAAAGTAGCTGAAAAGCCCTCCACCTTGGCAAGGCTAGCTTTTTCTCATCTCATTTGCCATCTATGCATCTTAGTTAGAGTTGGCATAAAAGGAGACATCCCCATTGAAGAGGACAAGCCCATCATTAAGAAGAGGATGGAGCAAACAAGAGAGCCCATTCATGGATCTCAAGAGACGCATGAGGAAGCTCATCATTAAGAAATCCCTGAGATGCCTCAAGGGATGCATTTTCCTCCAAACAACTATTGGAAACAACTCAACACTTCTCTAGAAAGATTGAGTCATGACATGAACCAATTAAGAGTGGAACACCAAGAGCACTCCATCATTCTCAATGAGATTAGAGAAGATCAAAGAGCTATGAGGGAGGAGCAACAAAGGCAAGGAAGAGACATAGAGGAGCTCAAGGACACCATTGGCCCTTCAAGAAGAAGGCGCCACCCTCACTAAAGTGGACTCATTCCTTAACTTCCTTGTTCTTATCTCTCTGTTTTTTGGTTTTTGAGCTTCATGTTTGTCTATGTTTGTGTCTTTATTACATGATCATTAGTGTTTAGTAACTATGTCTTAAGGCTATGAATAATTCCATGAATCCCTCACCTTTCTTAAATGAAAAATGTTTTTAATACAAAAGAACAAGAAGTACACGAGTTTCGAATTCATCCTTGAAATTAGTTTAATTATATTGACGTGGTGACAATACTTTTTGCTTTCTGAATGAATGCTTGAATAGTGCATATTTTTTATCTTGTTGTTTATGAATGTTAAAATTGTTGGCTCTTGAAAGAATTATGAACAAAGAGAAATGTTATTGATAATCTGAAAAATCATGAAATTGATTCTTGAAGTAAGAAAAGGCAGCGAAGAAAAAAGCTTGCAAAAAAAATTTGGTGAAAAAAAAAAGAGAAAGAAAAAGAAAAAAAGCAAGCAGCAAAAGCCAATAGCCCTTAAAACCAAAAGGCAAGCTTAAAAAGGATCCAAGGCTTTGAGCATCAATGGATAGGAGGGCCCAACACTACAAAAAAATGGAACAAAGGCACTACAAGAAAATGGAACATTTGTAACAAAAAATTTGTATCAAATTTAAAATTGTTACAAATTATAGTTTTTTCGTAACAATAATTATTTATTGTTACAAATTAAGAATATTTTGTAACAACAAGAAAATTTGTTACAAAATATTTCAATATTTTGTAACAACGTGATTTCTTTTGTTACAAATTATGTTGGCTTTCGTATCGAATTATTGTTTTGTTACAAAATGTTATAATGTTTTGTAACAAAAGATTATATTGTTGTAAAAATTCAAAACATTTTGTAACAAAATATCTATTTATTTCAAAAGCTCTAAATATTTTGTAACAAAAAATTAATTTATCACAAAATACAATATTTTTGTAACAAGTTATTTATTTGTCACAAAATTCAAAGATTTTTTTATAATTAATAAAAAATTTTGTTTTAACATATTAAATGTAAGACTTCAAATTTTTGAAAATTAACTTAATGAGTTATTTATGATTTATTATATTTATTTAAGATTTTATATTCAAAAATTTATTTTCTAAAAATATTTAAGTCAAATTAATGATACTTTGAGTTTAAAATTATTTTAAAATTAAATCATTTATGATTTATTGTATTATTCAAAATAAATTTTTAGAGATTTATATATTAAACGGAGTATTTTTTTATTTATAATTTAAAGTTTTAATATTTAAAAAAATATAAAAATTTATAGTATTTCAAGAATAATTAATTTAAAGTTTTAATAATAAAATAGTATTTCAAGAATAATTAATTTGGTTATTTTGTAAGACCCAAGACTTGAAAAGTTTTATTTTGAACTAATCCCAAATTATATATTTATTTTTAGTTTTAATTTTAGAAATTATTCTTATTGAAAATAATTAAAGGCAATTAATTAGATTTGAAACAAATTAAGGTTTTTAGCCAAACTCTATACCTATGGATTATTTTTCTTATTTATGATTTAAAGTTCTAGAAATTTGAAAATAATGAGGTTTGACTATTTAAATTAGAATTTCGTATACCTATGTAATTACTGAATTATTTTCTATATTTAAAATTATAAAGTTGGTAGTTATGAAATAACAAGAATTTTATATGATTTGATTTAAGATAATTTAATTCATATCATTTAATACTCTAAGTTAAAGATAAAGAAAAATTAATTACATTATCATGAAATTTCAATTAGGATAATTTATTGAAAATCAATTAGTATTTTTATATCACAAATAATATTTTTAAAATAATTTTAAAGATCAAATTAGATTTTAAATTAATATTTTATATTCTAATTTGATTAAATTAAAATAAAACCCTAATTTTCCTAATACTACCCGCCGCCCCATCCTTCCCCAAAACCCACTACTCAACAGCTTCAGGAAAAATCAATGAAAGGAATAAAGGAAAGAAAGAAAGGGAAGAACGGAGATGACCGTGTCGCTGTTGTGCCCTGGTGCCGTCGAGGGAAGTTGCCACCACGGTTGGAATCGCGAACTGAGGAGGAAGTCGTCGATTCTGTCACCGGCACCATGTCTCGTCACCGTTGCTGCCACCAGAGGAAACCACTGTCACTAACGCAAGGAACAGAACTCGAAGAGGGAGGCAGCGGAGGGTGATGCTGCTGTTATTGTCGCTGTGGAGGTGAACCAACGTCGTGTCTTTGCTTCCCAGAACCACCGTTGCTGCTGCCATCATCCCCTAGCTCGGTTGTCATCGCTACTGGAAACTCTGATTGCTGTTGTTGCCCGTTAGAGAGAGGAATTGTTCTGTGAAGAGAGGGCTACTGGGGTTGCTGCTGCTGGTCCTAATTCTGTTACATTGATTCTGGTCTGTTCTTTTCCTTGGTTCTGTTCTTTTTATTTAGGTTTTCATCTTCAATTTCTCCGATTCTGAGATTTTTGAATACTTTGTGATTTTTGCGTCTTTCTTTTGTGTGCTATGTGTGTGCAGCGACTATTATTTGGGTCTCGAATTGCATGACGAATTGGAATTTTTTGAGCGTATAGCTGCCAATAAGCAACAACTCCAAAAACTATCTGATATGGTGAGCTTCAGCTTCTACTCTCCAATTTTCCATTTGCACTCGAGATGCTTGCATAAATGTGTGTGTGCTCCATGAGCATGAACAAAATCGAATTCTTTTAAGGTTCTGATAAATCCTCAATCATTATTGTGTATTGAATTAGTTTCTGGTGAACTCTGTGATCCATGAAGATAGATTTAAGATCTGGTTACAAGGTAATACTTTAGCTCAATTTCAATTTCAATTATGTGCAGTACTATACTTTGCAACTACTGACTGCCCTTCTCACTAATTCTTCACAGAGGTATTAGTATTATAAATTCTATTTGCATTAGTTCCTCAAATTGTTAAATCATCTTTCTCATTAAAGACACTTGCTGGATTCCTCTTCAGGTTGCAGGAAGCTATATTGAACATCCCTCGTGGAATAACACAGGCTAATGGATATGCTCATGGATCGCGAGGTACAAGACTTGAAAGCTCCGCAGTCTTCTCAATAACTTTTTCAAACTTAATTGATGTATTTTCTCATATGGCTACACAATATATACTTGTTTAACCTTTCATATTTATGTTGGCTGGTTAAAATTTCAATAAATATGTTGGTGATAATTTGGTACTCTGTAAAAATATTTACCTTTGAAAATTGGAATATTCTAATATAGGTTGCCTATTGATCCTCATTTTGAAAGAAAGCTTGAAATATAATAATCAAAGTTTACCTCCAGCTCCAGGTAATAAGGAACGAAGCCTTATTGCTTCTTACTCACTTGACAAGCTGGGGTAAACTTTTTGTTCTACTAGTATTTTTTGTATTTATTGTGTTGGATGATAGAGTGTTTGTCTTATTTAAATTTATTTAATGATTATAGGACATTCAAAAGATTGTCATCTTTGAAGGTGCATTTGAGAAGATTTTGAGTATCATAAGAGGTGAAGGAAATTGCTAAATCTTTTGTTGCTGTAAATTTTTTTGTTCCTTTGCCAAGTATATTAATTTTTTTGTTGAATGGAAAATTTAGGATGGGTGTATAGTTTCTGTGATGAGGATATTGATGCTTTGATAAGCATGTGCTTATGCCTTTGGTTGGTAATAAAATAGGGTTTTGAATTTCAGCAGATTGTTGATATTGGCAAAACTCTGCCATTATTCATGGAGCTTCAAACCTTAGGTGACAGGATGTGAAGAACCATGCTCTGCAAAGTGTCTTGTTTTCAATGTTGCAGGTCTCATTTAATTTGAGTTGAACCGTTTGGTTATGATTTTCTCACATGTTTGTACTAACTGAACAATTTGAAATAGGTATTAGAGACAGTAAAACTCAAATTTTCTAGACAATTTTTTAGAATTGCATTAATTGACACCATATTGTTATTGTTGGTCGTCTTTTCAGGTGTGTGGCACTTATTAAAAGCTTCTTCATGAGAAAGAAGATATATGAATATGATGGAGTTTGTAATTTGTAGTTTATATTTTGGAGATTTATAATTCCTTGTTTTTCTTGTCCTATGTATCTATCTAGTTCATTAGGGTTCTCCAATGTATCTTGTTAGTTTGTACTTTAAAGTTTATATGTTGAAGATTTATAAAACAATCTTAGTTAAATGAAAGATATTTGAACTATCTATGTTATTATATATTATATGAATGCTGATTTGCTGAGTAAATTAGTTAATATATTAATTAAAAAATAATTACAAAATAAATAGTGTTTTGTAACTAAAGAAAAAAAATGTTACAAAATCAAGTTATATTTTGTAACAAAATTTTATGATAGGAAAAAATATATTGTTACCAAAAATCCTTTCAAGATCAAAATTTGTTACCACCTTTGTAACGGCTTCTGGTTTTTTGTATCAGAAAAAATTGTTACAAAATATGGTATTGAATTGTAACAGTTTTATTTTTCGTTACAAAAACTTTTTGTAACGGGACTTACTGCAATGGACCCTTTTTTTGTTACAAAAAACTTTTGTTTCAAAATTTCGACGTTTTGTAACAATATTTTTTGTTACAAATGCGCCTTTTTCTTGTAGTGCAAGGAAATAAATCCAGGCCTAAGCGGCTAAATCAAGATGTCCTTAACCATGTGCTTGTGGCATGAAGGTCCAAGTGAATAGCTTGAGACAGAGTGGTTAAAGTCGTGATCCAAAGCAAAAAGGGTGTGCTTAAGAGCTCTGGACACCTCTAACTGGGGACTTTAGCAAAGCTGAGTCACAATCTGAAAAGGTTCACCCAGTCATGTGTCTGTGGCATTTTTGTATCCGGTGGTAATACTATAAAACAAAGTGCTTAGGGCCACGACCAAGACTCATAAAGTAGCTGTGTTCAAGAATCAACATACTTAACTAGGAGAATCAATAACACTATCTGAACTCTGAGTTCCTATGGATGTCAATCATTCTAAACTTTAAAGGATAAAGTGAGATGCCAAAACTGTTCAGAAGCAAAAAGCTACTAGTCCCGCTCATCTGATTAGAACTAAGCTTCATTGATATTTTCAGATTTATAGTATATTCTCTTCTTTTTATCCTATTTGATTTTCAGTTGCTTGGGGATAAGCAACAATTTAAGTTTGGTGTTGTGATGAGCGGATAATTTATACGCTTTTTGGCATTGTTTTTAGGTAGTTTTTAGTAAGATCTACTTTTAGGGATGTTTTTATTAGTTTTTATGCAAAATTCACATTTCTGGACTTTACTATGACTTTGTGTATTTTTTTGTGATTTCAGGTATCTTCTGGCTGAAATTGAGGGACCTGAGCAAAAATCTGATAGGAGGCTGAAAAAGGACTACAGATGCTGTTGGATTCTGACCTCCCTTCACTATATTATAGTGAAGGACTACAGATGCTGTTGGTGCACTCTCAATTGCGTTGGAAGTAGACATCCAGGGCTTTACAGCAATATATTATAGTCCATTCTTTATTTGAGTTTCAACGATGCAAACTGGCATTCAACGCCAGTTCCATGCTGCATTATGGAGTAAAACACCAGAAACTCGTCACAAACCAGAGTTAAACGCCAAAAACACGTTACAACTTGGCGTTCGATCCCAAGAGAAGCCTCTGCACGTGTATAGCTCAAGCTCAGCCCAAGCAACACCAAAGTGGGCCCCGAAAGTGGATTTCTGCACTAAGACTTATTTTTGTAAACCCTAGTAACTAGTCTAGTATAAATAGAACTTTTTACTATTGTATTAGACATCTTGGTATCTATCTTTGGACGTTTAGTTCTTAGACTTACGGGGCTGGCCATTTGGCCATGCCTGGACCTTTATCACTTATATATTTTCAACGGTGGAGTTTCTACACACCATAGATTAAGGTGTGGAGCTCTGCTGTTCCTCGAATATTAATGCAATTACTATTGTTCTTCTATTCAATTCAACTTATTCTTATTCTAAGATATCCTCTGCACTTCAACATGATGGATGTGATGATCTGTGACCCTCATCATCATTCTCACCTATGAACGCGTGCCTGACAACCACTCCCGTTCTACCTTAGATCGAGCGCGTATCTCTTAGCCTCCATTCTGAAAGATCGGAGTCTTCGTGGTATAAGCTAGAATTATTGGCGGCCATTCCTAAGATCCGGAAAGTCTAAACCTTTTCTGTGGTATTCCGAGTAGCTAGGATCTGATATGGGATGACTGTGACGAGCTTCAAACACCCGAGTGTTGGGTGTAGTGACAGATGCAAAAGAATCACTGGATTCTATTCCAATACAATCGAGAACCGACAGATGATTAGCCGTGCTGTGATAGAGCATTTGGACCATTTTCACTGAGAGGATGGGAAGTAGCCATTAACAATGGTGACGCCCTATATACAGCTTGCCATGGAAAGGAGTATGAAGGATTGGATGAAGGCAGTAGGAAAGCAGAGATTCAACAAGAACAAAGCATCTCTATGCATTTATCTGAAATTCTCACCAATGGATTACATAAGTATCTCTATCTCTATTTTATGCTTTATTTATCTTCATATTCAAAAACCATTATAACTATTATTATCCGCCTGACTGAGATTTACAAGATGACCATAGCTTGCTTCATATCGACAATCTCCGTGGGATCGACCCTTACTCACGTAAGGTATTACTTGGACGACCCAGTGCACTTGCTGGTTAGTTGTGTGAAGTTGGGACAAAGTGTGATTCATGTTTGAGAGCTCCAAGTCTTTGGCACCATTGTTGATGATCACAATTTCATGCACCACGCCTGCTACTGGTTCTATCTGGGACAGGTGATCAGCTACCTAGTTTTCTGTCCCCTTTCTGTCTCTTATTTCTATATCAAACTCTTGCAGAAGCGACACCCATCTTATGAGCCTGGGTTTTGAATCCTGCTTTGTGAGGAGATATTTTAGAGCAGCATGGTCAGTGTACACAATCACTTTTGATCCCACTAAATAAGATCTGAACTTGTCAATGGCATAAACCACTGCAAGCAACTCTTTTTCTGTGATTGTGTAATTCTTCTGTGCGTCATTCAGAACACGACTAGCATAGTAAATAACATACAGAAGCTTATTATGCCTTTGTCTCAATATGGCACCAATGGCATGGTCACTGGCATCACACATTAGTTCAAATGGTAATGCCCAATCTGGTGCAAAAATGACTAGTGCTGTGACCAACTTAGCTTTTAGAGTTTCAAATGCCTGTAGACACTCTGTGTCAAAGATAAATGGTGTGTCAGCAACTAGCAGATAGCTCAGAGGTTTTGCAATTTTTGAAAAATCCTTTATAAACCTCCTATAGAATCCTGCATTCCCCAAAAAGCTTCTGATTGCGTTAACATTGGTAGGTGGGGGTAATTTTTCAATCACTTCTACCTTAGCTTGATCCACCTCTATTCCCTTGTTCAAAATTTTTTGCCCAAGGACAATTCCTTCAGTCACCATAAAGTGACATTTCTCCTAGTTTAAAACCAGGTTAGTCTCTTGGCACCTTTTCAGAACAACTGCTAGGTGATCAAGACAAGAGCTAAATGAGTCTCCAAATACTAAGAAGTCATCCATGAAGACTTCCAAAAATTTCTCTACCATATCAGAGAAAATAGAGAGCATGCACCTCTAAAAGGTTGCAGGTGCATTTCACAGACCAAATGGCATCCTTCTGTAGGCAAATACTCCAGATGGACATGTGAATGTTGTTTTCTCTTGGTCTTTAAGATCTACTGCAATTTGGTTGTAACCTGAATAACCATCCAAAAAGCAGTAGTATTCATGACTTGCTAGTCTTTCCAGCATCTGGTCTATGAATGGTAAAGAAAAATGATCCTTTCTGGTGGCTGTATTGAGTCTTCTATAGTCAATAAACATACGTCACCCTGTAACTGTTCTTGTAGGAACCAGTTCATTCTTTTCATTATGAACCACTATCACACCTCCCTTCTTGGGGACAACTTGGACAGGGCTCACCCAGGGGCTGTCAGAAATAGGATAAATAATTCCAGCCTCTAGTAACTTAGTGACCTCTTTCTGCGCCACCTTCTTCATGGCTGGATTTAGCCGCCTTTGTGGTTGAACCACTTGCTTAGCATCATCCTCCAATAAGATCTTGTGCATGCATCTTGCTGGGCTAATGCCCTTAAGATCACTTATGGACCACCCAAGAGCTGTCTTGTGTGTCCTTAGCACCTGAATTAGTGCTTTCTCTTCCTGTGGCTCTAAAGCAGAGCTTATGATCACGGGAAAAGTGTCATCTTCTCCCAGAAATACATATTTCAGGAATGGTGGTAGTGGTTTAAGCTCGGGTTTAGGAGGCTTATCCTCTTACTGAGGAGTTTTCAGAGTTTTTTCAGTTCTCTCTGGTTCCTCCAGATCAGGCTGAACATCTTTAAGAACGTCCTCTAGCTCTGATTCGAGACTCTCAGTTATATTGACCTCTTCCACCAAGGAGTCAATAATATCAGTGCTCAGGCAGTCTTTTGGTGTGTTTGAATGTTGCATTGCTTTGACAGCATTCAACTTGAACTCGTCCTCATTGACTCTCAGGGTTATCTCCCCTTTTTGGACGTCAATGAAGGTTTGTCCAGTTGCTAGGAAAGGTCTTCCTAGAATGAGAGTTGCACTCTTGTACTCCTCCATTTCCAGTACTACAAAGTCAGTAGGAAAGGCAAATGGCCCAATCTTGACGATCATGTCCTCAATTATGCCTGATGGGATCTTAATGGAGCCATCAGCAAGTTGGAGGCATATCTGGGTTGGTTTAACTTCATCAGTCAAACCAAACTTTCTGATAGTAGATGCAGGTATTAGATTGATACTTGCCCCAAGATCACATAGAGCTGTCTTGGTACAAGCAACCTCTAATGTGCATGGTATCATAAAGCTTCCAGGATCTCTAAGCTTCTCTGGTAAGCTTTTCAGAATGACTGCACTGCATTCTTCAGTGAGAAAAACTTTTTCAGTTTCTCTCCAATCCTTCTTTTGACTTAAGATCTCTTTCATGAACTTAGCATAAGAGGGTATTTGCTCAAGTGCCTCTGCAAATGGAATCTTTATTTCAAGAGTCCTTAGATAGTCTGCAAAGCGGGCAAATTGTTTATCCTATTCCGCTTGGCGGAGTTTCTGAGGATAAGGCATCTTGGCTTTGTATTCTTCAACCTTAGTTGCTGCAGGTTTATTTCCTACAAAAGTGGTTGGAGAAGCCTGCTTAAGGGGGTTGTTATCAGCACTTGCAGGTGTTTGATCTCTTAGTGGCGTTTGAACGCCAGAATCGGGTGCTGCATGGGCGTTTAATGCCAGATTGCCATCCTTTTCTAGCGTTTGGACGCCAGAATTGGCCGTCCCTTGGGCGTTTAATGCCAACTGTCCACCCTTCTTTGGCGTTTGAACGCCAGCATCATTCTTCTCAGGGCTCTTACTGTCCTCAGAGGGATTTTGGGTAGCGGTTTGGTTATCCTTTGTCAGTTGTTCCTTTCTTGATTTTCTGTTGCCTTGGATTAATACATTCAGTGTCTTTCCATTCCTTAATTGAACAGCTTGGCATTCTTCTATTATCTGTTTTAGTGTCTTGGAGCATCTCTTTGAATTCTTCAAACTGTTTTGTTATGATGAGCAATTGCAGATTGAGTTCAGCAACTTGTTCTTGAGGACTAGGTTCAGTGGATACTGCTTTAGCCTCTTCTTTCATTGAGGACTTACTTCTTAGGTACAGATGCTGATTTCTAGCAACTGTATCAATGAGTTTTTGAGCCTCTTCAATTGTCTTTTTCATGTGTATAAATCCACCAGCTGAGTGGTCTAGAGATGTCTGGGCCTTTTCAGTAAGCCCGTAGTAGAAGATGTCTAACTGCATCCACTCTGAAAACATTTCAGAGGGGCATTTCCTTAGCATCCCTTTGTACCTCTCCCAAGCATTATAAAGAGATTCATTATCCTCTTGTTTAAAGCATTGGATGTCCAGCCTTAGCTGTGTCATCCTTTTTGGAGGGAAATATTGATTCAGAAATTTGTTTGATAACTGTTTCCATGTTCTTATGCTTGCTGTGGGTTGGTTATTTAACCACCTCTTAGCTTAATCTTTTATAGCAAATAGAAACAGTAATAATCTGTAGACATCCTGATCCACTTCTTTATCACGTACTGTGTCAGCAATTTATAAGAATTGTGCTAGAAACTCAGTAGGTTCTTCTTGTGGAATACCGGAATACTGGAAATTTTGCTGCACCATGATAATAAGCTAAGGGTTTAGATCAAAGTTGTTGGCTCTTATGAGGGGTATACAGATACTACTCCCATATACAGCAGTAGTGGGGTTAGCATATGACCCCAAAGTCCTTCTAGACTGTTCATTTTTACTTAGCTCCATGATGGAGAAAGCGATATGATGTGGGTTGTAAATAAAAAATTTATTCCTCTTTTTTTTTAATTTAACAAAATTGAAAATAAAGTAAATAAATAAAAGGATGCAAATTTCGAAAATAATAAATAAATAAAATAAAAAAATAAAAAAAGGAAATAAACGAAATTAGAAAACTAACTTAATTAATTAATTAAAAAGATTTGAAAATTTTTGGGTGAGGATTTTCAAAAAATGAAGAGAGAGAAGGTGGTTAGGAAGTTTTGAAAAAGATATGTCTTAAAATTAAAGATACTTGTAAGAAAATAAATAAAAGAAAAGATTTGAAAAAGATATGATTTGAGGAATTGAGATTAGAAAAGATAAGTTAGGTAAGAGAAGATAAGTTTTTAAATTAAAAAGTTTTGAAATTTAAATTTTAAATTTGAAAATTAAATTTTGAATTTTAAACTTTGAAATTTAAATTTTGAATTTTGAATTTTGAAAAAGTCAACAATATAAGATAAAGATTTGAAAAAGATTTAAATTTTGAAAAGGTTTAATTTTGAAATTTGAATTTTGAATTTGAAATAAGATAAGATAAGATTTTGAAAAAGATATGATTTTTGAAAAAGATTTGATTTTTTTGAGATTTAAAACAAAGATAAGATAAGATAAAATTTTTAAAATAAAAATATGAATTTTTAATGTAAATTTCGAAAAAATCAATTAAAATTAAAGAGAAAATATATTTTTGACTTTAATGAGGAAAGAGAAAAACAATAAAATGACACCAAACTTAGAATTTTTAGATCAAAAGAAGGAAAACAAACAAGAACGCTTTGAA
Organism: Arachis duranensis; assembly: GCF_000817695.3. Classification (NCBI taxonomy): domain Eukaryota; kingdom Viridiplantae; phylum Streptophyta; class Magnoliopsida; order Fabales; family Fabaceae; genus Arachis; species Arachis duranensis. The sequence continues at coordinate 39,215,701 of NC_029776.3, read as the reverse complement.
TGTTAAGATGAACACCAAGAACACTTTGAAGATCAAGATGAACACCAAGAAAAAATTTTTGAAAATTTTTAAGGAATTAAAAACACAAAGGACACCAAACTTGAAAATTTTTATACTTTGGACACTAATAATTTGAAAATGCACAAGAAAAATAAGAAAAAATACAAAACAAGAAAAACTAAAGATCAAACAAGGAAATAAACAAGAACAACTTGAAGATCAAGAAAGAACAAGGAACATATAATTCGAAAAATTGAAGGAAAATAAAAACATGCAATTGACACGAAACTTAAAACATGAAACTAAACTCAAACAGAAGACTAAATTATGAGGTTACTGTTTTTAAAAATTTATTAAAATTTTTGAAAAAAAAAAAAGAAATCTAGGAAAAGAAAATAAGGATTTTAAAATTTTAACCAAAAACAATAATAGAAGATTCAATTTTAGTGACTCTAAACCAAAAAGATAAATTTTTCCTAATCTAAGCAACATGATAAACCGTCAGTTGTCCAAACTCGAACAATCCCCGGCAACGGCGCCAAAAACTTAGTGCACGAAATTGTAAATCACACTTTTCACAACTCGTACAACTAACCATCAAGTGCACTGGGTCGTCCAAGTAATACCTTACGTGAGTAAGGGTCGATCCCACAGAGATTGCCGGCTTGAAGCAAGCTATGGTTATCTTGTAAATCTTAGTTAGGAGATTAATAATAAAAATGATTTTGTTATGAAAAGTAAATAACATTAATTAAAAGGTGCTTGTGATTCAGTAATAAGGAACAGGTTGAGGTTCCGGAGATGCTCTGTCATCTGAATCTCTGCTTTCCTACTGTCTTCTTCTCCAAACACGCATGGCTTCCTTCCATGGCAGGCTGTATGATCCTCTCAGTGAAAAATACCAGGCACAGTCTCTGTACGGCTAATCAACTATCGAATTTCTCGTCTCGGATGAAAAATACCATGTACAGCTACCGCACAGCTAATCATCTGTCGGTTCCCACTAGCGTCGGAATAGGATCTCTCTATCCTTTTGTACATTGTCACTACGCCGAACATTCGTAGGTTTGAAGCTCGTCACAGTCATCTCTTTCTAGATCCTACTCAGAATACCACAGACAAGTTTTAGACTTTCTAGATCCCAGGAATGCTGCCAATTGGTTCTAGCCTCTACCCCGAAGATTCTGATCTCACGGACTCGGTCCGTGAATCAGAGACCCAAGAGATACGCACTCAAGCTGTCGCCCAGTGACTACGTTGAACTCATATAGAACGGGAGTGGTTATCAGGCACGCGTTCATAAATGTGATAATAATGATGAGTGTCACGGATCATCATCTTCTCCGGATTGAAGTACGAATGAGTATCTTAGAATAGAATCAAGCGTGATTGAATAGAAAACAGTAGTAATTGCATTAATCCATTGAGACACAACAGAGCTCATCACCCCCACCAATGGGGTTTAGAGACTCATGCCGTTAGAGATACAATGTAAAATAAAATTGTCATGAGTTACAAAATAAATCTCTAAAAGTAGTTTTTATACTAAAGTAGTAACTTAGGTTTTCAGAAATTGAGTAACAAAGTGCAGATAGTGCAGAAATCCACTTTCGGGGCCCACTTGGTGTGTGCTTAGGCTGAGCATTAAAGCTTTTTCGTGCTTAGGCCATCCTTGGAGTTAAACGCCACCCAGGGTGCCAATTTGGGTGTTAAACGCCGGTTTTAGTGCCAGTTCTAGCGTTTTACGCCAGAAAGTTTTAGGCTGGCTTTTGACGCCAATTTGGGCCATCAAATCTCAGAAAAAGTATGGACTATTATATATTTCTGGAAAGCTCAAGATGTCTACTTTTCAACAGAATTAAGAGCGCACCAATTGGATCTCTGTAGCTCCAGAAAATTTATTTTGAGTGCAGAAGGGTCAGAATTCAACAGCATCTGCAGTCCTTTCTCAACCTCTGAATCAGATTTTTGCTCAGGTCCTTCAATTTCAGCCAGAAAATACGTAAAATTACAGAAAAATACACAAACTCATAGTAAAGCCCAGAAATATGATTTTTGAATAAAAACTAATTAAATTATAATAAAAAGTAACTAAAATGTACTAAAAACTATGTAAAAATAATGCTAAAAAGGGTATAAATTATCTGGTCATCAACAACATATATATAAACTATAAAGTACCTTTTAGAAAAATTGTAACAACTTTTTGATATTTTTATATTAAAATACAGATTAATATTATTAAATATTTTTAATATATATTTTAATTGTATAAAGTATGTAAAACCCGGTTAATTAACGGCTAATTAATAGAAAGCCCAAAATGTGATTTTTGTGGCTAAATGTGATAGAGGAGATTGAGACGAGAATTTCGGTACCAATTTTATAGAATTCGGACCAAGATTGGACCGAACGGGCCAAACCGGGCCAATCAGACTCAAAGTGGGCCCTTGGCCCAACATAACTAAACCAAAACCCTAGTTTTCAGCACTCTCTCTCCTCACAACACTCATTTCACGCTGAAATTAGAGAGGAAATGGGGGAAGAACACTCCCTCAACCTTCTATCTCTCACTTGATTTTCAAACCACCATAACTTTTGATCTAGAGCTCCGATTGCCACTCCGTTTGCGGCCATGCGTTCACCCCGGAGAGCTCTACAAAACCCATACAATTAATCTTGATGTAAGCCACGTTTTGCTCTTCGAAATTCCAGCCTTGTTTTCGAGTTTTATGAGCAAAAATGTTGAGATTTTGGGCTCTTTGATGTTATAGGACCCAACTCTCTTGAAGGAGAAGGTTAATATTGTCTCATTGGACCTTGGGTGTGGTAAGATTCTCAACCCTAGTTTAATTTGTTGTTCTATGATGTTTGGGTATTGAGATGTTGTGTATGGGTATGATGATTGCGGCTTAGGTTGTGTATATGTGAATATTGGAGCTTGATTGGTGATTTTGAAAAGCTTGAAAAAGGGATTTGGTGGTGAAAAATCTGTTCTTGGAGGTATTGAGGCCTTGAGAGCTTGTGAATAAGTGGTTTGGAAGTGCTCCGGTTGAGCTTGGAAAAATCGGCTAAGGTATGGTTTCGGTTTCCCGTATCTAATATGTAATGTGGTAGGAAATACTTAGGCTAGAGGCCCTAAGATAGGCATTGAATGGTTGATGTTGTTGAATGATTGAGATATATGATGTGGTCATATATGTGATGATGATTAATGATGCCTTGGTGGTATGATGTATGAGAAATATGCATGTTATGATATATGCTTGATGATTGGTTATGGTTGAATTGTG
>NC_029776.3:39195918-39211185 GCF_000817695.3 Arachis duranensis | reverse complement strand
TATACTCCTGCTGGTGGTTGGGAGGTTTGAAGGAATTGGAAAGGGAAGTATTAGTTAGACTGAAGTATCTTTAGTCAGATGCCCTTTATGGTTTAGCTTGTTTATAAGCTTTGATATTATCTGAAGGAAGTCCTAGGATTGCCTTCGGCTTTCCTCTATTATTATGTATTATATATATGGAAGCTGTTACCATGCTGGGGACCTCTGGTTCTCACCCATGCGGATTTTGTGGTTTTCAGATGCAGGACGTGAGGTTTCTCGCTGAAGCATGCTGGAGACTTCTGGTTTATATGTTTTGCTTAGATACTTTTATCTCTATTAAATAATACAAACTGTGATGACTCCTCTTATGGGAGATTTTGGAGGATAGGTTTTGTGTCTTTGTGTCCCTTTGGGTTTCCTTTGGGGTTTTCCTTATTTTTATCATATGTATATATTGCTATGCTCGGACCGGTTATCTTCGCAGCCGGATCTTGAGTCTTGATATTCCTATTTTTGACACTCCTTTGTATATATATAATCACGCGTTGGTTATCCTTGCTCGTTACGTTATCGATCGGAGTGTTGCGCTTTAGAGTTGCGATTTTTGTTTACCCGCTTTTTCTACAAAGGCTCCTAGTTATAATCAATCATTCATACTACTATACGTACTAAATTTTTATTTTAGAGGTCGTAATACCTTGCCATCTCTGAATTATGACTTAAGCATAAGACTCTGTATGGTAGGGTGTTACAAAGTATTTAAAATAATTTTTTATTTTAAAAAACAATCATATATGCTATTTTAAAATTTATTTTATGAATATAAATTAAGAATAAAGTTGGACTCATTAACACGTGATGATATTTAGATGTGTTTAAGCGTGTTCGTAAAAGTATTTTTTATTTTTTGTCAAGACACAATTGGATGGACGACACACATGTCAAGCGAGTGTTGAATGACTGCTGTGTCTGAAATATGTTCGACACAGCAATAGTGGAGTAGTGTTGGTGACCGTGATTTGATGTGTGATGATGCATGATCTAAAGTTACAAGGGGAATTGAGGTTCATGATCGAAATTATATTTGAATTGAAAGTTATGATTGTAAAATCCAGATAAATAATAAATAATTAATTAATAAATTAGTTATGAACAAAAAGGGTTAAAGATTTAAAATTTATAATTTGAAAATTTATCGGTGAAAAATTTTACTTGCAAAAATAAATTTGAGCATGAAAATATAATTAATTGCGGAAAAATTCATACCAATGTTAAAATTAATACGCTGGCTTAAGTTTGTCTGGTACTGCGTGTGAGAAAACTAAAACTGTAAAAATAACCAGAAAAATATATAGAATAAAAATTCGAACACTTAAAGATTTTGACCCTAGGTAGTGCCAATGGGCTAAAATCACAAAGGGCCCTCATTAAAGCTCAAGCACATGACTCTTATCCTTGAGAGAATGAGGCACGAAGAGAAGAGAGGGAAGGGACAAACTATGCCCTAATTCACTATTCACAGTCATACTCAAATTCACCTATTTCACAAACCGTAGTTCCAATCAAAGACACGTTTGTTGCTACGCGATTACCTTGTTGTCCTCTTTGATTCTACACCATTTTTGCAGTGAGTATTTGATGAATTTATATTTGATAATATTTTTTGGTTTAAAATAAGTAGATTTCATTATATAAACTTGCATTTATTCATTTAAATATCATGCTTTGTGAATTCTCTCTTAATTATGCCAAATTTTGGGGGCATTATATTAGACAAAAAAAATTTTTATAAGAAAATTATAAAAAGAAATAATTAGTTATATGTTGATATTTTTGTATATAATATTTATATTTATTTTAATTAAATTAGGTCATTTGACAGTTTGGTTATTTTTTTATTTTTTGAATTGGCATCAAGCAATGAGTGCAAGAACAGTTACACAAGAGGCAATTCAAAATTGGCCAAAAAATGGGATTTTAAGTATAACTGTTAGTTGACATAGGAAGTATATATATAAGTCTTAGGCTAGCATTGTAAGAGATTTCAGTTCTTTTGAAAAACACTTAGAAACCCAAAACGCTCTTAGGCCCTTGGCATCAGAATAAAAATTGGAAATTTTAAGTAATTTATTTGAACTCAAACACTTGTAATTTGCTTTCTTCCAGGCTTTTATTAATAAATTTTTCTATTTTTATGTGTTCCTCTCTTTTACGTTTATATTTCTTTTTTCATATTCTCTTTAATTTTTTGTTTGTTTTAATTTCTGTAATTTATTTTGCCTCTAAAACCTTGTGTTTCTTTGTTTATTTGTTATTTTTATTCCTTTAAATTTTTATTGACATTACAATTGCGGCATTGAGATACCCATATTTTCTTTTAAACATTAACAAAATTTGAGTAAAACAAATTAACTTAGGAGGGCATTATAATCTAGCTAGCAATGTGGAACAAGTTTTAAACTGTTTGGAATTTAATTTTGGTTGCTTAAATAGGCATATTTCATGTCTGCTTTTTCTAAATGCATCCGACAAGTAGAGCTTCCAAGAGGTTAGAAAATTCCAAAATCCCTTACTAAATTTTCAGGAGAGAAAAATGAGTCTACAGTAGAGCATATTGCTTGATATACTGTTGAAATTGGGAAAGCAACTTCTAATGAATATCTCAATATGAGATATTTTTCTTCTTTTTTAACAAAAAAATTATTTACGTGGTTCTCCAACTTGAGACCAAATTCCATTCATTCTTGGACGTAGTTAGAAAGAAATTTTCATGATCAATTTTTTCGAGGAGAATTGAAAGTTAGCCTTACGGATTTATTCTGTGTCAGACACGGAAAGGAAGAATCTATTGATATTTATTTGGCACGGTTTAGAAACATGAGAAATAATTATTTTATTCCCATTGAGTGAACTGCCAGAAAATCAAATGCCAATCATTTCTATCCATGTTCATAGCCCTAATGTGATGAATGACTTGTTGTCTGACTTTGAAGGTTTAGATGAAGCATATGCATGTAGTGTGGATACGAAGAAGAACATAGTTGAATCTTGCTCTACCATCCAAAGCCACCTTCCAACAGAATAGCTCCATGGTACACCTCCCACAACCAAGACTATTAACAAATCCATCCTGCTTTCCTTTGACAAGCAACTTGGTGCCATCCTATCCAAACCTCTTTGGACACTAGCTACTGATCTAAACCTTAAGGCTCAACTTTCTATATTCTTTAGACCTTTTCAGTTACACCACATCATGAGACTATTACGAAACTCTCAAGTAGCTATCTCATCACATTAACAATCAACTGAAGCTTTTTTTCAAGTTAAAACAAGACACCTCATCTTTTGAGATTGTTAAAACTACCCTGACTGCCCATATTGAAAAAGCTAAAGATTGGGTTTATGAATTATCTGAGAAGATTCAAGACTTGGAACAATAGCAGACTGTCAAGAGAGAGATAAAAAGTAAGCTGGACACTACTTTGATAAAGAATGAAGGTCAATTTGTCAAAACAAGCAACATACTTGATAGTAGCAATGTATCCTTACAATCTCTTGAAAAGAAGATGCTTTCCTCGCATCAAGCTGCAAAAGAAGCCAGGAATTTCCAAACCACTCTCCAAACTGAAGTTACCTTTTTAAAAGAGATCTTTAAGGCTTAGTCTTTATTTCTCATATGAACTTCTTTTCTTTTAATATGTCCCTGCAATCTTCACTTTTTTAGAGTTTTTTTTCGTATGCACCGTATCTTTATTTTGTAGACTGGTTGACACTTGCTATATTTGACAAGTTATTACATTACTTCATACTAAACCAATTATTGATATCACAGTGACATCTTTTGTATTTCATTTGAGATGAACTCCATGTTTGTCTATATAAGGATGCATCGGTGCTATCTCATGTGTATTTGTCTCAAGTACTATCAAAGTAAATCAAATGTGCATTTGTTGACATGCTTCTAGATTTACACAGGTTTATTCACTAAACCTTTCATTTCTATATGTTGGCATGTGTTGGACTGCATTCAAAAAGTGATAAGTTATTTTCTGCATTGTCTCTTATTTTAAATTAATACCTGGCACACATATTTGCCTTATAAACTTAATGTTTTACACTATCAATGAAACTTGTAATTCATAGGAATCACATGGATATGCTGGCTTTCACAAACTAAATTGTAAATATTAGTCAGCTCCTTATTTTAGACTTTGACATTTCAACCAAACATTTTTGTATTCCTAAACATGTGGAATGTTTATCTCATGAATGCCTGGCCTTTATATTTTCAAATACTTGCCATTTATTGAAGGAATTCTTTTTCTTGATCTAACTTCAGTAATCTTATAAGCATTTTCAGAATTAACTTTGTCAACCATATAAGATCCTTCTCAAGTTGGAGACCACTTACCATAAGTTTTTGACTTTTTTTCATAGGCAAAATTATTTTTCACATTAAATCTCCAACTGCAAATGTCTTTACTTTAACTCGGCAATTGTATGGTTTTGATATAATCTCTTTTTGCCAGATCACCCGCTCAAAAGCTCTCAACCTTTCATCATCTAGTTCATTGAGCTCATCGTACAAAGAATTCTAGTAATCTACTACTGGTATCTCATCTTGTTTAGCAACACTGCATCATGACCGTAAACTAATTTATATGGGGTAGTTACAATAGAACCTCTTGGAGAATTTCAGTAAGCCCAAAAAACTTGACTGAGAGTTTGGTGCCAATTTCTTGGTTGTGTTTCAATGTGTTTTTTAATTAATGCAATTAAAATTTTATTCGTTGCCTCCACCTGTCAATTTACTTGGGCATAATAAGGTGTAGAAGAAAACATTTTTATATTCTTAGACTTGGCATATTCCATGACCCTTTTTCCAATAAACATGGTTCCTTGATCAGTGGTAATAGATTGAGGAATTCTAAACCTATGCACAATATGCTCTTCAATGAAGTTAATTATTTCATTGTGAGTCATCTCCATTAAAGAGATAGCCTCTACCCATTTAGAAAAATAATCAATATTGACCAAAATGAACTTATGACCTTTATAAGAAGGTGGGTGAATTTGCCTAATTAGATCTAAAGCCCAACCTCTAAACGGCCATTGTTTAATTATAACGTGTAATTCTGACGATGGAATATGTTGAAGATTTCCAAGTTTTTGGCATTCCTTGTAACACCCTACTACATAGAGTTTTACGCTTAAGTCGTAGAATAGAGGTAGTGTGGTATTATGGACCTCTAAGTAGTAAATAAATACATAATAGAGAAGGGGATAATATACTAGGAGCCCTGAAACAAAACGGGTAAACAAAAATCGCAAAAATGAAAAGCGCAACACTCAAAGGAAAGGATTACTTGCGTGCTAAGAAACCTAGTAGGAGAAATAATAAAGATAAGCTAAAGGTAAAGGAAAGCCAAGGAAACAGCATAACTAGCCCCTGACTCAGCCTGCGAAGGTAAGGCTGGCCAGGTGGTATATATATATATACACATAAACATACATAAGTATCCCCAAAATACATCAAAATACCAACTCCTATCTCTCCTTCAACCTCTAAGAGGAGCAGCATACACAAGTTACTTGGAAAGTAAGCTAAATACATATATACATATATACAATCAGAAACCAGAATACACCCAAAAACTATTTCGCTTCAGGGATCCAGACACCTAGCGAGGAGCCTCTCGACCTGCATCTGAAAAATAGCAACACAGAATGGAATGAGAACCAGATGTTCTCAGCATGGTAAAAGTGCCACGCACGTAATAAATAAGGTCCTGAGAATGCCATAGGCAATCTTAGAACTCCGTTATTCAATTATCCAACGTAATTACTAAACAAAAGCCATAAACAGGGGTAGGTATTCTAAATCTACCTAACTTACTCAATTTCAATCATAATCTAACACCAAACCATTTCTCCATTTCCTCCATCCCCCCATCATCCATAATGCAACAGAAACAAGCAACCAAACAAGTTCACGCACAAGTAATGAGCAGATAGTATAAGTAGCAGGTATAACAGGTAGCAGGTGGTATATATATCAATTAGGCAAACCTAGGAAATGCATAGCAATCAAAACAAACAAATACATATGATGCATGTCTGTCCTATGGCTAATGAGGCCCATCTGTCGGTTATCCAGCCAACTCGACAAGTCCGAAAACCTTAGACTGTCCCCCGTCGCGCATCTCCAAGAGTCTACGCATAGAGTTCACATTCAATCATCATATAATCACTCAATGGGAGCTATCCATACTCGGGAATTTATACGTGCCCGGTCACCCTTATGACGTAAGGTCAACAGAGTATCGAGATTCAACCTGGAACACGTGGTGGCGAGCCACGATTTATACCTAAGGAAACTCGTATCTCAGATATCATTATTCATAAGCCATGGAAATTTCATTATCAACACATCACCACTTATCAAGCCTTAGCGTTAAACTTCGTTAACATACTCATTTCCTTCATAAAAGCCACCATTTACAACTTTCTTCACCCTCAAGATATCTTATTTTCCTTGCTTCTTCTATTCACTGGACCTAAAACCATACTTTAAGCCTTAAAGGGAAGAAAATGGAGATGTAAAAGTGGAAAGTTGGTTTAAAAACAGTCAAAAATGGATTTTGCAGCAGGCAGCATCCACGCGTACGCGTGAGTCATGCGTACGCATGAATATGCACCCACGTGTATGCATGCGTCTCGCGCATGCGTCGCCAAAAATCCACGCCACACGTATGCGTAAGCCACGCTACGCGTGGATGGGCGTTCTTTCAAAAAAAAGGGCAGAATGCCCAGGAAGCTTGCTGCAACCAATTTTAGCCATCCTGAACACATATTTATACATCAAACTTTCAACATCCATAACTTTCTCTACAAAATTCTATTTTTCACAAGATTGATATCAATCAAAAGCTCTTAAAACCATCTTTTATTTGCAACAAGTCACAACTAATTTCAAAATTTGGGGAGAAAATTATGGAACTTCAAAGTTCACCCAAAATCACTTTTTCCAAAACACTTCTAAACCCCATTTTCACCACATTCATAAATCCCTACCTTTAAAACCTACATATTGCTAACATAACCAATCTCAACTCATCAACAACTATTTCAAGCTACCATTAACCAATCCAATGAGCCATATCCACAACTTTGCATTAACATATATCATATATACATATATGAGCAACCCTTCACATAAACCACACCATTAATGCAATTATCAACTCCTCACATAAACCATTTCATTAATACATTTATTAACTCTTCATACATTAATCCATCAACTCATATAACAAATCTTTATTAACAAACACCAACCATAATCCATCATAAATAAATACAAGAGCATACCATTAATAACTTCCACACCTTATAATTCCAATACATATCCACCAAAAAATCTATTCCAACAACATTACAAGGCTAATCATTAAATACAACAACCAGTTTAACTTATCCTATGGTTCCTCTAACCTAAGTTTTTATAATACCGTAAATATTAAACATGCGAAACTTAAACCATACTTTGGCTGACCACTTAGTTTCACCCAAGGCAGCCTCACAACACAAAACTCAGCCCCTCTAAGCTAAATTAAAACAGCTACAAACCAAGCCTTGATCACCAATGAGCCTCCAAATACTCCCAATTCAATTCCAAAGCATATATACCCACTTAATCTGCACCTAATAATATACATGTTTCAATTTCAGTTTTTTCATTATAAGTACAAGATTGAGCTAGGTTTAGGGTATCCTTACCATACCCATATGCTCAATAGCTTGAGCCCATAAGTCCCGGAAGCCAAATTAAGCCTAAAACACAAAATTGGACAAGATTTCAATTTCACCAAAGAAAGGGGGGTAGAGATTCTGAAACAAAAATGAAGCTTACCGATAAAATTGTTCAAATAGAAATGTAGAGCTCGATGCGCTGGACGCATGGCCGCAAACGGTACGGCGATCGGAGCTCAAACAAGGAAGTTTTGTGGTTGTAATATTTGCTTAGGGTTAGGGAGCTCTCCTCCTCTCCCATTCTGTTATGGCGTTGCAGCAACTAATGAGGGAGAAGAGAGCTAATGTTTCCTTTATATTATGGGTCTGGTTGGACCCACGGGCCCGGTTCAATCGGTTCGGCCCTTCCGGTCCAACTTTGGGCCAAATTATCAAAATTGATATCAAAATTCTCGTTTTGACAAGCTCTATCCAATTTTGATATTAGTTTTGCATTTTTACCTTTCCTACTTAAAATGCAACTTATTAACTAATTATTTACCAATTTTAGCGGGGTTTATATTTCTCACAAGACTTAGCATAATTTATACAATCTCTTTGAATGGTTGCCCGATACAATCTTCTCCTATTTATTACCCATTTTATTTTTTTTCTGACTGATTGGCACCACAAATTCCCTCGTACACTTTGGCAAGAGCCAAATACACCTCTTTTTCTCCTAAACATGTCAAAAGATTTTCATCAACAGATTTCTTAAATAATACATTATTCATTAGAACATAACTTTGAGCCGTGTATTTAAGTTTTCTATCGACACTAAGATTTGAATTTTCTAAATATTCCACAATTGGCACTCTCCAATCTTTTGGGTCTAGTTTTTCTAACAACAACACTTCTCTTTCTCTCAAAGGCATAAATATTTCGTTTATCCTAACTAATTTTTCTAATATTGATAACTTGATCTTATATCTTGAAGTAATTTGAGCTAATTCATTTGCTTCTTGATTTAATTCTCTTGGAACATGCCTCACTATGACATTGTCAAACTTGCTCAACAACTTTGTAGCTACACTAAAATACTTTCTTAAATTTTCATTAGCACACCTATACTCAAATGATACTTGACAGACTACAAGTTGTGAATTCTAACAAAATTTTACATTTTTTACTCCTCTTTCTAATAATAATTTCAGTCCCATTACTAACGCTTCATACTCTGCCTCATTGTTAGAATATGAATAATTCAATTCAAAGAGAAATTTATTTGGCTTGCCATTTGGAGAAATAATTAAAATTCATATACCAACACCACCTTATGACATGAACTGTCAAAATATAATTTCTAAGATAACAAATAAACAAAACCCAGTAAACTTTTATCAATGTCAATATAAGGATGGTCAACCAAAAAATTAGCTAGAACCTATCCCTTAACAGCTCTTGCAGGAACAAAATGTAAAGAAAATTCTATTAAGACCAACATCCATATTTCTAGTCTACCATGCAAGACTGGAGAAGACAACATATATTTAAGAACATCAAACTTAGAAATTACATAACTCCTAAGAATTAAATAGTACATAAGTTTTAAACAAGAAAAAAAATAGAAATTTGGGAGGACAATTGGGTTGAAGGAAAACACAGATTGAAAGCACTAGAGAATGTAGGAAAAATAAAAGTTAAAGGACTGTTAGTTGAATGCCAAGGATGGGATGCTAATAAAGTCCACACTCTTTTTTAAATTAGTTATATGAAAGAATACTAAGAATATTTGTCAGCTTAGTGAATAAGAAAGATAGTTTAATTTGTCCTTATAAGATGGATAGAGATTACGCAGTCAAGACATGATATTATGTAGCAAAAGAGGAGAAAAAATGAAGAGGGAAAGAAGACATCAACTAGCACAGATCTTAAAGCTCATTGGAAGGAGATTTGGATAATGCAAATTCCACAAAAACTAAAGTTTTTTCTGTGGAAGGTAGCACAAAACATAATAGCAGTCAATTCCAATCTGACTAAATGAAAGTTGTAAAAAATCCTAATTGCAGGATAAGTTTAGGGGTAGAGTTGACAGTGGAGCATGCTCTTTTATTATGTCCTTGGCCAGAGTAGTTTGGTTCGGCTCACAAACCCAATGCATACCAACACCAATCTTAGTATCCTCTTTTGGAGAATGGTTCCTAGAAATGATTCAAAAATTTAGAACTGGTGGTATAAGGGAGGCAGAGGAAGAAATAGGCAGTTTAGGTTTTCTATGTTGGGCTGTGTGGAAATCCAGAAACCATTTGATCTTTCCAAATAATGAAGTCAATCTAAAGTAACTATAATCATGGCAAAGAGTATGGAGACATATTTCAGAAGAACTAGAGACACACAGCAAGAAGAACAGCAACATAATAGAAGAGAAAAGCAAGTTACCTCGAGGCTTTCATCGAAGGAATGACTAAAAATAAATATTGATGCGTCCTTTTGTAGAGAAATGGGGGAAGAAACTTCAGCTGCAATAATTAGGGATAACATGGGAAGCGTCATTACAGGATCTTCACCAATTTTTAAAGCCAAATTATAACACTCCATATTTTTGAAACTTTAATTATTGTCAATTTATTTTAAGTTATGATTTATTTATTAAATTAAACTCATTATTTTTAGATATTATTTTATTAAAAGTATTATTATCGAGTTTGATATCCACCGATATGAGTAAATATCGGTACTCTTCGGTGAATATAGCTTTGTTAATGCTTCATCGTATATCTTTTACCATTATGTTACTGATGGGTCATTTATATAAGTAACTCATATATATTATTACTTGTGTTTTAATATATCTAACTTTTATAATTATCCGTTTAAGATATTTATAACTTTAACCGCTGACTCAGCAGTTTAAATAAGTGACACACGACCCTTAATGACACATAATCGTTATTTACCCATAATAATCCTTCCATTTTCATGCATCACCGAACATGCATTTGGAGAAATAAAAGAATGAAAACCAATAGAGAGAGAACGTGAACTTCATCGAAACATAAACCTTTCAGCTTTGATTTCTTGTGATCCATAACACCAATAAAAAATCTCCTCCAACAAAAAATCTAATCCGATTAAATTGTTCGTATCTTTCTCTTTTTTATGTTGATGTCACTTTTGTTCGAGAGAAGTCGTCAGAAGGAGCCGTTAAACCTTCTAGAGCCGCAGTCATGAGGAGCGTCGCCATTGAGCTACCTCGAGAAGAGCTATAGGAAAAAGAGAGCAAGCATGAATATGAGGAGACAGAGATCGAGGAAGAGAAGAACGCAAAGAGGAGGAATTGGGATCACTGCTGTCGCCACTGTTGTTGAGGGCCAGCCACCGCACTGAGCTTCTGCCACTGTCAGGTCCATTGTCTGGCCACGGGTATTGTGCGGTGTGGCCGGAATCACTACTGGAGCTTCCACTGCTTTATTCTTAGTTTCTTTCTTTGTGTGAGTTGTTGTGGTTGCTGTAGAAGTGGTTTGGAGTTGAGGTTGCGGCCGCCAAGTTACAGGCTGAGAAGAAGGGGTTTTGACGCGCTGTATAGCTTTTGGGTTTTGACTATTTAAGTTGTGGCCATTTTCTTAAATTCATTTTTACTTTCAAGAGTTGTTATAAGTCGAAAATAGTATGAAAACTATATTTTTATGTTTACATGAGTCTTATGAATTGAATTGAACTGTTTGGATGGATGTGATTATTTTTGTGATTGATTTATTGAATTATTGAGGAAGCTAGTTATCCTGATTTAATGGTTTAGTTTGTTAAGTTGGTCGTTGTTGGACTGGTTTCTTGAATTTAGTTTCTGGATTATGATAGGATGATTTGAGAATATTGGAATTAGTTTTTTTATTTATCAGAAATGATTTTGAGAATTGGATATTATTTGAGATATGAAAATGATTTGATTTTGTAAGCGGTTTGATTTTTAATTAGTTTGATTTTATAAATATTTTGATGTTAGAAATGATTTTGATTTATTAGAAATGATTTTACTGCTAGGATTGGTTTGATTTATTGGAAATGATTTGAAAAGAGTTTGAGAAATGGTTTGAATGAGACCTGAGGAGGTGTTGCCGAACGTTTTAGAAGAATTTTGAGAAGTTTTATTTTGGTTAATTTAGTTTTAAGGAATATGTGTTTTAGGTTTGATTTATTTAAGAAAAGAATGAATTATGCTTGGTTGTTGCTCCTCTAAAGTCTAGTGACCTTGCCAAGGGGTTTAACTAATAAATGATTTTTCTTTGTCTTTTGAAAAGAGTTTAAATTCAAAAATGGTTTGAAGCTGGCTTGAGGAATATGAGAATGAATGATGTAATTATGGCAATGATGATACTTATGAGTTGGATGTAGGGAAGGCAGTGGGGCGTTAATTCCTCGATTCATTCCCCCACATTCTTTGTGAATTCTATTTTGTGGGATGTGGGGAAGGTGGTAGTGCACTAATCCCTCAATTCTTTCTCCCGTAATCTTTGTGATTTGTATTTTGTGGGATGTGAAAAAGGTAGTAGGGCACTAATCCCCCGACATTTTCCCTCACATTCTATCTCTATCTGTCTGCAAGGTGGTAGGCACTAATCTTTCGATTTATTTCCCCTGGTGTCTGCCTCCAAGAGAAGGTGATAGGGCACTAATTCCCTGATCATATGCTTATTGGAGATACGGTCAAGAGATGATATTCGGGTTAGCTACCGGATGTATCGGGTTCTAACAGTATAGCAGACACGTGAACTCATAGCCAGTAGGACAGACATGTATCATGTTGCATTTTTTGCTTTGTTTGGATGTGCTTAAGTGTTTTGGTTTGTCTATCTGATGGATTCTGCTTAACTGGTAACTGTGAGATTTGCTGTAACTATTCTTAAAATGTGTTTTCCTTGTATTTGTTTGTACTTGTGATTGATTTCTATTTTAAAGTATTGGTGGTAGATTTATGATAGCAGTGATTTATTTTGAATTGGGCCAGAGGCCGAGTTGATTAATTTGATTTCGGCCAGAGGCCGGGTTTGTTTTTACTAGTAGTAGTTTTATTTAAAATAGTTTCTTAGTAAGCGGTGAAATGTATGGAGTGCTGTTTTGTTCGAAATTTTATAAGAAAATATAAGTTTTTAAATTTGGATAATGAACTGATGTTCACTGTGATTAAAAACAATTTTATTTAAAATACCTTCTTATAACAATTCTTCAAAATCCTCTGCTAAGAACCAGCGAGGACGATGTGTAGAACCTATGCACAATTACTCAAGAGGGGGGGTGAATTGAGTAATGCAACAACAATGAATCTTTTTGATAAATTTAAAGACAATATACAAAAGCGTTATTGTACTAGTATTTTTCCAAGAGCTTAACTCAATTGCTAAGCATTTATAAGGAGCTTTTACTTTCCAATAGACACCAAATCAAATAAATTGATCAAGCTTTTCACCAATCGGACTTAAGCCACTCCTTAAGTACTTACGAAGCTACTTTACGATCACAATTTATTTGCTTAAAGGTAAAAGACAATAATATTGAAGAGATGAGTTTGGAGAGATGCAAACGCTATTTAGAGTGGTTCGGCACAATCCTTGTCCTACATCTACTTTCTTTCTCAATCGCAATTGAGAAGTTCCACTATTGCCAAGCTTCAAGGTGCTCGCGCAAAACCTTTTACAATCCGAGTCCTTAGTTTCTAACACCTCACGGTATATGATCACCACTCGTATACTAACCCACTCCACTTAGAGATACCTTCTCTAAGATTTGCCTTGAGTACTTAGTATACCTCTTTGGTATCCTCACCGACTATAGTGTTTATAACTCTTGACTCAACCTTGGAGATCACACTCCAATTCACAAGGTGTACAAGAAAAACAATTTTCAAAGAATTGTTGAGATGAAGTGAGTGCTCTCTATAAGAGTGTGTGATTACAAGTTTTGCAGTATTGAACCAATTGATATTACTCTCTCAAAATGTGTATTAAATCACTTGAAAAATGTGTAGAATGTAAGAATATGAATGAGGTAATTTTCTAAATCAAAAACTTGTGAAATAAGGCTTCAATCCATCCATTTATAGATTTCCTAAACCTTAGAAACGTTGGGGAATTAATGGGATGGAGCATTTATGTCAAAACTAGCCGTTTTTTATGTTTTTGAATTATTTGCATCAATGTATAACACTTTGCATCGATGCAAATGAGTCTTTGATGCTGAAATTTGAATTTTCAGCTAGGTTGCATCGATGCAAACAAGTCGTTGCATGCTTTGCATCGATGCAAGATGAGTGTGCATCGATGCAAACCTTAAAGAATGGCTTAAAATCACTTCAAAATACTTAGGATTGATCTCAAACTTATTGGAGTTAATTCCTATGCTTTTGTACCTTTGAAAACAAGTTTTAAACCATTTGGCTAGCATCGAATTACAAGATGTGCATATGATATGATAATCAAAACATTTTGTGAGTGTGTGTTGAGAGGTTTAGCAATTGGTTCTTAACAAGAAGTTACCTAAGTCCTAAGACACTATACTTGTCTTCAAATGTTGTGGACTTGAGTTTCTTGTTGTTGTTGTGTTGCTTTCAACTCTTCATTCCTCAACGTTGAATGTTGGTTGATCTTTCAATCATGCTTGTTCATTCAAGTTGTTTGTTGGTTTGTCTTTCATGTCGTTTGTTTGGTTTGTCATCATCAAAACCTACGAATACAAACTTCGCATACAAGCAACATGATTTACAATTTCCCCCTTTTTGATAATGACAAACCAATTTTGAGGATATGTATTTATAAATGATTTTGAAAGTAACAATAATGCACTTTGTTTTATAGAAAGCTTTGGAGAAGACTTCACAAAAAAAATTTTGCAGGAGTTCCCTCTAAATATGTGCATTTGTTCCCTTAAAGGGCGTTTATCAAAGAAAACGATTTAGATATCAAAGTTTTTGCTTAGCGGAAGTCTTTTTGAAATCATTGTTTCGCAAACTTGTTTCTTCTTTTCAAATCCTCAAACTTCTCTTCCTTTTTCAAAAGTTCAAAACTTCAAATATCCTCAAACTTTTCTTCCCCCTTTTGACATTATCAAAAAGAAGGGAGTTTAAAATGTGTCATAGAAGCATGCATAAAACAATGAATTTTTTTTTTAAGTTTAATTTCTCTATTAATCTCAAGGATGAGATATTTCCCCTTTCAAAAAGAATTTGATTTCCTCTTTTTATATATAATAAGCATGCATAATTCACCCTAAAATATATCAAGACATGCATATTAACTTAAAATAGGGGTACCAAGCCTATTTTGAGTTATTCACCAAAGAAGCATACAAGCATTAATCATTAAACAAAATTATGAAGGAAATATCAAAGTATTTAAACCATAATAGAAATCCTTAACTTACTAGGAGTTAGTTTAACAATTCATATAATCAAATAAGCATAAAGTAATGAAAAGTGACTTTGCTCAAAAATGGGGTTTTGTTGCTCAAAAATGCCAAATTCACTTGTTTTTGTGTAATTTGGTCGTGTTTGCATCGATGCAA
>NC_029776.3:39192862-39194271 GCF_000817695.3 Arachis duranensis | reverse complement strand
AGCTCCTTCATGGCCCAAGTTCCTTGCTTGTGTGGCGTTGCCTAGGGACACGCCTATGGTTCCTGGCGTTGGCAACGCCCTCGAAGCTCCTTCATGGCCCAAGTTCCTTGCTTGTGTGGCGTTGCCTAGGGACACGCCTATGGTTCCTGGCGTTGGCAACGCCCTCGAAGCTCCTTCATGGCCCAAGTTCCTTGCTTGTGTGCGTTGTCCATAATAACTCACTCCATTCCTCAAGTTGGCAACGCCAACTTTGCTTCCAAGGCTGCCTGGCATTGTCCTCAACAACGCACCACATTCCTCAAGTTGGCAACGCCAACTTTGCTTCTTGGTTGCCTGGCGTTGTCCATAAAAACGCACCCTATTCCCAAGTTGGCAACGCCAACTTCTTCTTGCCCAGCTTGCATCATTCTTGCTTCCATGCTTCCTTGTTTCATCACCTATCATCAACAAAGGAAATAGCTTCAAAGTCTTACCAATTCATACAATAAATTTCATAAGATTCATTCATACTCATTCATGTATGTATTCTTTAAATTATTTGCATGAATTTGGCTAGAATCAACATGTTCCTTGGTGTTCTCATGCATGAAGATAAAACTCATAAAAAGACTTGTTTATTTAGAGAAAATGAGTGAGATTAAGCTAAAACCAACTAAACTAACTAGCTAATATAACAAATATGCAATTGCATCACTTACGAAGCTACTTTACGATCACAATTTATTTGCTTAAAGGTAAAAGACAATAATATTGAAGAGATGAGTTTGGAGAGATGCAAACACTATTTAGAGTGGTTCGGCACAATCCTTGTCCTACATCCACTTTCTTTCTCAATCGCAATTGAGAAGTTCCACTATTGCCAAGCTTCAAGGTGCTCGCGCAAAACCTTTTACAATCCGAGTCCTTAGTTTCTAACACCTCACGGTATATGATCACCACTCGAATACTAACCCACTCCACTTAGAGATACCTTCTCTAAGATTTGCCTTGAGTACTTAGTATACCTCTTTGGTATCCTCACCGACTATAGTGTTTACAACTCTTGACTCAACCTTGGAGATCACACTCCAATTTACAAGGTGTACAAGAAAACAATTCTCAAAGAATTGTTGAGATGAAATGAGTACTCTCTAGAAGAGTGTATGATTACAAGTTTAGCACTACTGAACCAATTGATATTGCTCTCTCAAAAAATGTGTAGAATGAAAGAATATGAACAAGATAGTTTCCAAATACTCAAAAATTGGTGAAATAAGGCTTCAATCCATCTATTCATAGATTCCCCAAACCTTAGAAACGTTGGGAAATTAATGGGATGGAGCATTTATGTCAAAACTAGCCATTTTTTATGTTTTTGAAATATTTGCATCGATGCATAACACTTTGCATCGATGCAAATGTGTCTTTGA
>NC_029776.3:39188184-39192292 GCF_000817695.3 Arachis duranensis | reverse complement strand
GTGTGCATCGATGCAAACCTTAAAGAATGGCTTAAAATCACTTCAAAATGCTTAGGATTGATCTCAAACTTGTTGGAGTCAATTCCTATGCTTTTGTACCTTTGAAAACAAGTTTTTAAACCATTTGGCTAGCATCGAATTGCAAGATGTGCATCAAAACATTTTGTGAGTGTGTGTTGAGAGATTTAGCAATTGGTTCTTAACAAGAAGTTACCTAAGTCCTAAGACACTATACTTGTCTTCAAATGTTGTGGACTTGAGTTTCTTGTTGTTGTTGTGTTGCTTTCAACTCTTCATTCCTCAACGTTGAATGTTGGTTGATCTTTCAATCATGCTTGTTCATTCAAGTTGTTTGTTGGTTTGTCTTTCATGTCGTTTGTTTGGTTTGTCATCATCAAAACCTACGAATACAAACTTCGCATACAAGCAACATGATTTACACGATGTTCTCACCCCCTATAGATTTCCCTGTTTAGGACAAAAGAAGAGTTTGAGGAGTTCTCTGTGCCCTGATTATGTTTTATATTATTGTATATATGATGAGCGGATAATTTATACACTTTTTGGCATTGTTTTTAGGTAGTTTTTAGTAAGTTTAAGCTACTTTCAGGGATGTTTTCATTAGTTTTTATGTTAAATTCACATTTCTGGACTTTACTATGAGTTTGTGTGTTTTTCTGTGATCTCAGGTAATTTCTGGCTGAAATTGAGGGACTTGAGCAAAACTCTGATAGGAGGCTGACAAAGGACTGCTGATGCTGTTGGAATCTGACCTCCCTGCACTCAAAATGGATTTTCTGGAGCTACAGAACTCCAAATGGTGCGCTCTTAACGGCATTGGAAAGTAGACATCCAAAGCTTTCCAGCAATATATAACTTTATTTGGGAATTGACGACGTAAAGTGGTGCTCAACGCCAAGTACATGCTGCTGTCTGGAGTTGAACACCAGAAACACGTCACAACCCGGAGTTGAACGCCCAAAACACGTTATAACTTGGCGTTCAACTCCAAGAGAAGCCTCAGCTCGTGGATAGATCAAGTTCAGCCCAAACATACACCAAGTGGGCCCCAGAAGTGGATTTATACATCAATTACTTACTCATGTAAACCCTAGTAGCTAGTTTAGTATAAATAAGACTTTTTACTAGTGTATTAATCATCTTTTGGCCATTCGGTCTTTTGATCATTCAGGGGGCTGGCCTCTCGGCCATGCCTGAACCTTTCACTTATGTATTTTCAACGGTGGAGTTTCTACACACCATAGATTAAGGGTATGGAGCTCTGCTGTACCTCAAGTTTCAATACAATCACTATTACTTTTATTCAATTCTCTTTTATTCTTATTCCAATCTGGAAAGTCTAACCTTGTCTGTGGTATTCCGAGTAGGATTTCGGGAATCTGGAAAGTCTAACCTTGTCTGTGGTATTCTGAGTAGGATTCCGGTATTGAATGACTGTGACGAGCTTCAAACTCCTGAAGGCTGGGCGTGATGACAAATGCAAAAGAATCAATGGATTCTACTCCAACCTGATTGAGAACCGACAGATGATTAGCCATGCTGTGACAGAGCATTTGGACCATTTTCATTGAGAGGATGGGATGTAGCTATCAACAAGGGTGATGCCTCCAGACGATTAGCCGTGCAGTGACAGCGCATAAGACCATTTTTCCGAGAGGATTAAAAGTAGCCATTGATGTTGGTGATGCCCTACATACAGCTTGCCATGGAAAGGAGTAAGAAGGATTGGATGAGAGCAATAAGAAAGTAGAGATTCGAAAGGATTCTAGCATCTCCACACGCCTATCTGAAATTCCCACTATTAATTTACATAAGTATTCCTATCTTAGTTTATTTATCTTTATTTTCTATTTATTCCATTAATCAAATTTAAACCAATAATCCATTCGAAACCCATAACCATTTAATCTGCCTAACTGAGATTTACAAGGTGACCATAGCTTGCTTCATACCAACAATCTCTGTGAGATCGACCCTTACTCACGTAAGGTATTACTTGGATGACCCAGTACACTTGCTGGTTAAGTTGAACAGAGTTGTGAGCTTCTCTAACAGTGCCTGGAACTCTTTTATCACAATTTCGTCCACCAATTTTTTGGCGCCGTTGCCGGGGATTGTTCGAGTATGAACAACTGACGGTTCATCTTGTTGCTCAGATTAGGTAATTTTCTTTTCAAAAACTATTTTAAAAATTTTTCATTTCTTTTTCATTTTTCTAAACTTTATTTTCGAAAAAACTAATAAAAATCCAAAAAAATTAATAAAATCATAAAAATCAAAAATATTTTGAGTTTCTTGTTTGAGTCGTGAGTCAATTTTTAAGTTTGGTGTCAGTTGCATGCTTAAAAAATTTTTCTTGCATTTTTCGAAAATTCCATGCATTCATAGTGTTCTTCATGATCTTCAAGTTGTTCTTGACAAGTCTTCTTGTTTGATCTTGATGATTTCTTGTTTTGTGTTGTTTGTTGTTTTTCATGTGCATTTTTCGTTTGTTAGAGTCCATGCATTAAAGATTTCTAAGTTTGGTGTCTTGCATGTTTTTTTTTCATCAAAAATTTTTTCAAAATTATGTTCTTGATGTTCATCATGATCTTCAAAGTGTTCCTGGTGTTCATCTTGACATTCATAGCATTCTTGCATGCATTCATTGTTTTGATCTAAAAATTTCATGAATTGAGTATTTTTGTTGTTTTTCTCTCTCATCACAAAAAATAAAAATAAAAATAAAAATATATCTTTTCCTTTTTTCTCTCAAAATTTTGAAAATTTGAAGTTGACTTAGTCAAAAATTTTCAAAATTAGTTATTTCTTACAAGTCAAGTCAAATTTTCAATTTTAAAAAAATCTTATCTTTTCAAAATCTTTTTCAAAAATCATATCTTTTCCATTTTTTCCTATTTTTCGAAAATTTCAAAAATCTTTTTCAAAATATTTTCAAAATTTTTTTCTTATCTTTATATCATATTTTCGAAAATTCACTAATAATTAATGTGATTGATTCAAAAATTTGAAGTTTGTTACTTTCTTGTTAAGAAAGGTTCAATCTTTAAGTTTTAGAATTTTATCTTGTAGTTTCTTGTTAGTGAAGTAAGTAATTTCAAATTTTTGAATTAAATCTTTTTATTTTTTATCATATCTTTTTCAAAAATTTTATCTTTTTCAAAATTTGATTTCAAAATTTCTTATCTAACTTCTTATCTTCTTATCTTTTCAAATTTGATTTCAAATCTTTTTCAATCAACTAACTAACTTTTTGTTTGTTTCTTATCTTTTTCAAAACCACCTAACTACTTTTCCTTCTCTAATTTTCGAAAATATCTCATCCCTTTTTCAAAAATTCTTTTTTGTTTTAAATTTTAATTTTAATCATATCTTATCTTTAATTTTCAAAAATTACTAACCCCTATTTAAAAATTATTTTCGAATTCTCTCCCTCTTCTCTTCTTCTATTTAATTAATTATTTACTGACACTTCTCTTCACCTCTCTCCATCTAAATATCCGAACCCACTCTCCTTCACTCTTCCCCCCTTTCTTCTTCTACTAACATAAAGGAATCTCTATACTGTGACATAGAGGATTCCTCTTCTTTTCTTGTTTTCTTCTCTTTCATATGAGCAGGACAAGGAAAAAGGCACTCTTGTTGAAATTGATCCTGAACCTGAAAGGACTCTGAAGAGGAAACTAAGAGAAGCTAAATCACAACAATCTAAAGGTAACCTTTCAGAAACATTAGAACAAGAGAAGGAGATGGCAGCCAAAAATAATAATAATGCAAGGAGAATGCTTGGTGACTTCACAAAACCAACGTTCAAATTTGATGGAAGAAGCATCTCCATTCCTGCCATTGGAGCCAATAATTTTGAGCTTAAGCCTCAACTAGTTGCTTTAATGCAACAGAACTGCAAGTTTTATGGACTTCCATCTGAAGATCCTTATCAGTTTTTAACTGAGTTCTTGCAGATTTGTGAGACTGTTAAGATGAATGGAGTTGATCCTGAGGTCTACAGACTCATGCTTTTCCCTTTTGCTGTAAGAGACAGAGCTAGAGTATGGTTGGATTCACAACCTAAGGATAGCCTAGACTC
>NC_029776.3:39186642-39187052 GCF_000817695.3 Arachis duranensis | reverse complement strand
ACCTGGGGTCAGGGATAAATCTTATGCCACTCTCTGTAATGGAGAAGCTGGGGATCATTGAGGTACAACCTACCTTGTTCTTATTACAATTGGCAGACAAGTCATTAAGACAAGCTTATGGAATAGTAGAGGACGCGTTAGTAAAGGTTGAAGGCCTTTACATCCCTGCTGATTTCATAATCTTAGAAACTAGGAAGGAAGAGGATGAATGCACCATCCTTGGAAGACCTTTCCTAGCCACAGCAGGAGCTGTGATAGATGTCAACAGAGGTGAAGTAGTCCTTCAATTGAATGGGGACTACCTTGTGTTTAAGGCACATGGCCATCCCTCTGTGACAAAAGAGAGTAAGCATGAAGAGCTTCTCTTAGTTTAGAGTCAAGAATAGCCCCCACAGTCAAACTCTAAGTTT
>NC_029776.3:39184823-39186473 GCF_000817695.3 Arachis duranensis | reverse complement strand
CTCCATGAGAGCCACTGTCAAGCTATTGACATTAAAGAAGCGCTTGTTGGGAGGCAACCCAATTTTATTTATCTAATTTTTATTTTATTGTTATTTTGTGTTTTATTAGGTACATGATCATGAGGAGTCACGAAAAAAATATAAAAATTAAAAACAGGATCAAAAACAGCAGAAAAAAAATCACACCCTGGAGGAAGCACAGACTGGCGTTCAACGCCAGTAAGGAGCATCTGACTGGCGTTCAACACCAAAACAGAGCATCAAACTGGCGCTGAACGCCAGAAACAAGCAACATTCTGGCGCTGAACGCCAGGAATGTTCCTAGAGAAAAAGCTGGCGCTGAACGTCAGTAACAAGCATGAAACTGGCGTTCAACGCCAGAAACATGCTTTACATGGGCGTTGAACGCCCAGAACGTGCACCACTCGCCGTTTAAATGCCAGAATGGTGTGCAAAGACATTTTACATGCCTATTTGGTGCAGGGATGGAATTTCTTGACACCTCTGGATCTGTGGACCCCACAGGATCACCTCAGGATCTGTGGACCCCACAGGATCCCCACCTAACATATTCCCACCTTACCTCCTAATCTTATTTCACTCTTCCCTATGTCACACTTCCCAAAAACCCTTCACCAATCACCTCAATCTCTCTTCCCAATCACCTATTCACCACTCACATCCATCCACTCTTCCCCATAAACCTCACCTACCTTCAAAATTCAAAAATAATTCCCCCACAATCCCACCCTAAATGGCCGAACCTACCCTCTCCCCTCTCCCTATATAAACCCCTCCATTCCACTCCATTTTCACACAACACTATCCCCTCTACTATACCTTGGCCGAATCCATCTCCCATCACTCTCCTCCATTTTCTTCTTCTTCTTCTTCTCTTCTTTCTTCTCTTGCTCGAGGACGAGCAATATTTTAAGTTTGGTGTGGTCAAAGCACAATCTTTTTTGTTTTCCACTACCATCAATGGCACCTAAGGCCGGAGAATCCTCTAGAAATTTTTTTTCCATTACCATCAATGGCACCTAAGGCCAGAGAATCCTCTAGAAAAGGAAGAGGGAAGACAAAAGCTTCCACCTCCAAGTCATGGGAGATGGAAAGATTCATCTCCAAAAGCCATCAAGACCACTTCTATGATGTTGTGGCAAAGAAGAAGGTGATCCCTGAGGTCCCTTTCAAGCACAAGAAAAATGAGTATCCGGAGATCCGACATGAGATCCGAAGAAGAGGTTGGAAAGTCCTAACCAACCCCATGCAACAAGTCGGAATCTTAATGGTTCAAGAGTTCTATGCCAATGCATGGATCACTAGGAACCATGATCAAAGTATGAACCCGAGTCCAAAGAATTATCTCACAATGGTTCGGGGGAAATACTTAGATTCTAGTCCGAAAAATGTAAGGTTGGCATTCCACTTGCCCATGATGCAAGGAGATGAACGCCCCTACACTAGAAGGGTCAACTTTAATCAAAGGTTGGACCAATTCCTTACGGACATATGTGTGGAAGGAGCTCAATGGAAGAGAGACTCCAAAGGTAAGCCAGTTCAACTAAGAAGACTGGACCTCAAGCCTGTGGCTAGAGGATGGTTGACGTTCATTCAACGCTATATCATTCCCACTAGCAACCGATCTGA
>NC_029776.3:39183872-39184096 GCF_000817695.3 Arachis duranensis | reverse complement strand
CCCTTAAAACCAAAAGGCAAGGGTAGCAAGGATCCAAGGCTTTGAGCATCAATGGATAGGAGGGCCCAAGGAAATCAAATCCAGGCCTAAGCGGCTAAATCAAGCTGTCCCTAACCATGTGCTTGTGTCATGAAGGCCGAAGTGAAAAGCTTGAGACTGAGTGGTTAAAGTCGTGATCCAAAGCAAAAAGAGTGTGCTTAAGAGCTCTGGACACCTCTAACTGT
>NC_029776.3:39182856-39183190 GCF_000817695.3 Arachis duranensis | reverse complement strand
TGTTTTTCTGTGATTTCAGGTAATTTCTGGCTGAAATTGAGGGACTTGAGCAAAACTCTGATAGGAGGCTGACAAAGGACTGCTGATGCTGTTGGAATCTGACCTCCCTGCACTCAAAATAGATTTTCTGTAGCTACAGAACTCCAAATGGTGCGCTCTCAACGGTTTTGGAAAGTAGACATCCAAAGCTTTCCAGCAATATATAATTGTCCATACTTTATTTGGGAATTGACGACCTAAGGTGGCGCTCAACGCCAAGTACATGCTGCTGTCTGGAGTTAAACACCAGAAACACGTCACAACCCGGAGTTGAACGCCCAAAACATGTTATAAC
>NC_029776.3:39182239-39182738 GCF_000817695.3 Arachis duranensis | reverse complement strand
AGTGAATTTATGCATCAATTACTTACTCATGTAAACCCTAGTAGCTAGTTTAGTATAAATAAGACTTTTTACTAGTGTATTAATCATCTTTTGGCCATTCGGTCTTTTGATCATTCAGGGGGCTGGCCTCTCGGCCATGCCTGAACCTTTCACTTATGTATTTTCAACGGTGGAGTTTCTACACACCGTAGATTAAGGGTATGGAGCTCTGCTGTACCTCAAGTTTCAATACAACCACTATTACTTTCTATTCAATTCTCTTTTATTCTTATTCCAAGATATACGTTGCACTTCAACTTGATGAATGTGATGATCCGTGACACTCATCATCATTCTCACCTATGAACGCGCGTGACTGACAACCACTTCCGTTCTACTTTAGGCCGGGCGCATATCTCTTAGATTCCCCAACAGAATCTTTGTGGTATAAGCTAGATAGATGGTGGCATTCATGGGAATCCGAAAAGTCTAACCTTGTCTGTGGTATTCCGAGTAGGAT
>NC_029776.3:39181733-39182087 GCF_000817695.3 Arachis duranensis | reverse complement strand
AATCAATGGATTCTACTCCAACCTGATTAAGAACCGACAGATGATTAGCCGTGCTGTGACAGAGCTTCTTGGACCATTTTCACTGAGAGGATGGGATGTAGCTATCAACAAGGGTGATGCTTCCAGACGATTAGCCGTGCAGTGACAGCGCATAAGACCATTTTTCCGAGAGGATTTAAAGTAGCCATTGATGTTGGTGATGCCCTACATGTAAAACCCGGTTAATTAACGGCTAATTAACCTATAAATGAGAATTTATTCTGGAAAGCCTAAAATGTGATTTTTATGGCTAAATGTGATAGAGGAGATTGAGACGAGAATTTTGGTACCAATTTTATAGAATTCGGACCAAGA
>NC_029776.3:39176862-39179048 GCF_000817695.3 Arachis duranensis | reverse complement strand
TGTTCGTTACGTTATCGATCGGAGTGTTGCGCTTTTGAGTTGCGGTTTTTGTTTATCCCTTTTTCTACAAAGGCTCCTAGTTATAATCAATCATTCATACTACTATATGTACTAAATTTTTATTTTAGAGGTCGTAATACCTTGCCATCTCTGAATTATGACTTAAGCATAAGACTCTGTATGGTAGGTTGTTACATTATGGTATCAGAGCAGTTCGTTCCTGTAGAGCCTGAGGGATGGACTGACTATGCTTCTGTGCATTCTCTGTATGTGTGTTATGTGCTATTAGTATATCTGCTTGATATAATTGGCATAAATGTTCATGAGCATGCATTTGGGACTTTGAAGTACTAGACTTTCGATATTGAGACTGATCAACTTAATATCGATTGTTTGGTATGTATAGGGACCAGATGGCGCCTCGTGGACGCGGTAGAGGTAGTGCGAGAGGTTGTACGAATGCTCGTGCATCGGAGCATAACCCTAATGACCCGGTGAACTTTATGACCGCGTTGGAGAACATGGCTGCTGCTATGCAAGCCACTACTGAGGCTCTTGGTCAACAGATGAACAACCATGGTAATGATGGAGGTGGAGTTCAAAGCCCGATGACACTAGCAAACTTTTTGAAGGTTAATCCACCTAAGTTCAAGGGAACTACTAGTCCGACTGAGGCTGATACATGGTTTCAGGCTATAGAGCATTGAGACTGATACATGGTTTCAGGCTATAGAGCGAGCACTGCAAGCACAAGTGGTACCTGAAGGACAGCGTGTCGAGTTTGCTACCTATATGCTCACAGGTGAAGCATCGCATTGGTGGCAAGGTATCCGACGTCTTCTGCAGTAGGGTGATGACTATATCACTTGGAATGTATTCCAAGAGGAGTTCTATAAGAAGTACTTTCCGACTTCTGCTAGGACGGCTAAGGAACTTGAATTGTTACAGCTGAAGCAGGGTACTATGTCCATATCAGAGTATACTGACAAGTTTGAGGAGCTGTTCAGGTTCTCTCGTATGTGCCAAGGGACTCCGGTGGAATATGAGGAATGGAAGTGTGTTAAGTATGAAGGAGGACTCCGGAGTGATATTTTCAGTTCAGTGGGACCAATGGAGATTAGGACCTTCTCCGAGCTGGTAAACAAGTGTAGGGTTGCTGAGGAGTGTGTGAAAAGGGCAACTGCCGAGGAAGGGATTCACAGAGGATCATTCCCACAGAACCGAGGGAAGAGTTTTGCACCTAGAGGTCCGTCTTTCAAGAGGGGAAGCTCTTTCAGGAGGCCCAACAACAACAACAATTTCCAAGGGAAGAGGTTTGGGAAGCAGCCTCAGAATGATCAAGCTTGTACTAGATGTGGGAGTCACCATCCGGGAGCACCATGCAAGGCCGGATGGGGTTTATGCTACAATTGCGGAAAAGCGGGGCATAAAGCCGCAAATTGTCCTGAGAAGCAGAAACAAGGTGCTGGGAAGGCACAACAGACTGGTCGGGTGTTCACCACTTCAGCTGTAGGAGCTGAGGGATCTGAGACACTCATTAGAGGTAACTGTAAAATAGCTGGTCAAACCTTAAATGCTTTATTTGATTCGGGAGCATCACATTCATTCATTGCATTTGAGAAAGCCCATGAGTTAGGACTGAAGATTGTAACCTTAGGTTATGACCTAAAAGTATATAATGCTACCCATGAAGCCATGGTAACTAGGCTAGGATGCCCGGAAGTTTCCTTTAGGTTCAAGTAGCGTGATTTTGTTCATAATTTAATCTGCTTGCCGATGATTGGTCTTGATCTTATCTTGGGATTGGACTGGTTATCTAAGAACCATGTTCTGCTTGATTGTTCTACAAAGTCGGTGTACTTTATGCCGGAAGATACAGAAGGGCCGGTCGTGGTAAATAATTATTATTTGAATTCGATGATGGTGAACTGTTCCGGAACCGAATGTCAGGGTATCATGTTGTTAACCGCGGGCGTTTCGGGTGATGATCAAAGGTTGGAACAGATTCCGGTTGTGTGTGAGTTTCCGGAAGTGTTTCCTGATGATATTGATGAGCTTCCACCTAACCGAGAGGTTGAGTTTGCTATTGAATTGGTGCCCGGAGCGGGACCAATCTCAAGTGCTCCTTACAGGATGTCACCGTTAGAGATGAACGAGCTAAAGTCTCAGTTAGAGGATTTATTGGG
>NC_029776.3:39176429-39176619 GCF_000817695.3 Arachis duranensis | reverse complement strand
CCTGCACTCGAAATGGATTTTCTGGAGCTACAGAACTCTAATTGGCGCGCTCTCAACGGCGTTGGAAAGTAGACATCCAGGTCTTTCCAGCAATATATAATAGTCTATGCTTTATTCAAAGATTGACGACGTAACTTGGCGTTGAACGCCAAGTTCATGCTGCTGTCTGGAGTTAAACGCCAGAAAAACG
>NC_029776.3:39175372-39176087 GCF_000817695.3 Arachis duranensis | reverse complement strand
GTCTCACCTTGTCTGTGGTATTCCGAGTAGGATTCCGGTAATGAATGACTGTGACGTGCTTCAAACTTGTAACCTGCTGGGCGTCAGTGACAGGCGCAAAAGAGGGATTCTATTCCAGTAGGGGAGGGAACCAACCGGTGATTAGCCGTACTGTGACAGAGTGCGTGAGCATTAGTTTTCACTGCGAGGATGGGATGTAGCCATCAGCCATGGGTGATGCCTCCAATCTGGTTAGCTGTGCGAGTGACAGCCGCATAGGATATTTCCCCGAGAGGATTGAAAGTAGCCACAGTTGATGGTGAACCCCTAAACAAAGTTTGCCATGGAAAGGAGTAAGAAGGATTGAGTAGAAGCAGTAGGAGAGCAGGCGTCCTTGAGCTCTACAGCATCTCCATCCGCTTATCTGAAATTCCCACCAATGAATCTGCATAAGTATTCTGTCCCTTTTATTATTCCTTTTTATTATTTACTCCAATAATCACAATTACCCTTTAATCTCCCTAACTGAGAATTGCAAGGTGACCATAGCTTGCTTCATACCAACAATCTCTGTGGGATCGACCCTTACTCACGTAAGGTTTATTACTTAGACGACCCAGTACACTTGCTGGTTAGTTGAACGGAGTTGTGTCCACTCGTGCCAAAAATCCTAAGTTCCACAATTCTACAGTAAATGCAAATCAAAGAATAGTGATCACAATTTCGTCCACCATTA
>NC_029776.3:39165587-39168369 GCF_000817695.3 Arachis duranensis | reverse complement strand
GCGTGATTGACAACCACTTCCGTTCTACATGCAACAGAGATTGAATGTATATCTCTTAGATTCCTCAACAGAATCTTCGTGGTATAAGCTAGATAGATGGCAGCATTTATGAGGATCCGGAAAGTCTCACCTTGTCTATGGTATTCCGAGTAGGATCCTGGGAATCCGGAAAGTCTCACCTTGTCTGTGGTATTCCGAGTAGGATTCCGTTAATGAATGACTGTGACGTGCTTCAAACCTGTAACCTGCTGGGCGTTAGTGACAGACGCAAAAGAGGGATTCTATTCCAGTAGGGGAGGGAACCAACCGGTGATTAGCCGTACTGTGACAGAGGAGCATTAGTTTTCACTGCGAGGATGGGATGTAGCCATCAGCCATGGGTGATGCCTCCAGACTGGTTAGCTGTGCAAGTGACAGCCGCATAGGATATTTCCCCGAGAGGATTGAAAATAGCCACAGTTGATGGTGAACCCCTAAACAAAGTTTGCCATGGAAAGGACTAAGAAGGATTGAGTAGAACCAGTAGGAGAGCAGGCGTCCTTGAGCTCTACAGCATCTCCATCCGCTTATCTGAAATTCCCACCAATGAATCTGCATAAGTATTCTATCCCTTTTATTATTCCTTTTTATTATTTACTCCAATAATCACAATTACCCTTTAATCTCCCTAACTGAGAATTGCAAGGTGACCATAGCTTGCTTCATACCAACAATCTCTGTGGGATCGACCCTTACTCACGTAACGTTTATTACTTGGACGACCCAGTACACTTGCTGGTTAGTTGAACGGAGTTGTGTCCACTCGTGCCAAAAATCCTAAGTTCCACAATTCTACAGTAAATGCAAATCAAAGAATAGTGATCACAATTTCGTCCACCAGTCACCGTTAGAGATGAACGAGCTAAAGTCTAAGTTAGAGGATTTGTTGGGAAAGAATTTTATACGACCAAGTGTCTCTCCGTGGGGTGCTCCAGTTTTACTGGTGAAGAAGAAGGATGGGAGTATGCGGCTCTGTGTGGATTACAGGCAACTGAACAAGGTTACAATAAAGAATAAGTACCCATTGCCGAGAATTGATGATCTCATGGATCAGTTACAAGGAGCTGGAGTTTTCTCCAAGATCGATTTGCGATCCGGTTATCACCAGATAAGGGTGAGGGATGAGGATATCCCTAAGACCGCTTTCAGGACTCGTTATGGTCATTACGAGTACACTGTAATGTCTTTTGGGTGGCCATGTGGTGAGTAAGAAAGGAATAGCCGTAGATCTAACTAAGGTGGAGGCTGTGATGGATTGGAAGCAACCAACCACCGTGACGGAGATAAGGAGTTTTCTGGGTTTAGCTGGCTATTACCGAAGGTTTATCAAGGGCTTCTCACAGATAGCTTTGCCAATGACAAAGTTAACCCGCAAGGACACTCCGTTTGTTTGGACTCCTGAGTGCGAGGAGAGCTTTCAGACATTGAAGAAAAAGTTGACCACTGCACCTGTGTTAGTGTTACCCGAGGCAAATGAGCCATTTGAGGTGTATTGTGATGCCTCATTGAAGGGTTTAGGGTGCGTGCTGATGCAGCATCATAATGTGGTGGCGTATGCCTCACGACAGTTGAGACCTCATGAAGTTAGTTACCCTACGCACGATTTGGAACTCGTTGCGGTTGTGTTTACCTTGAAGGTGTGGAGGCATTACCTCTATGGGGTTAAGTTCCAAGTCTTCTCTGATCATAAGAGCTTGAAGTACCTCTTTGATCAGAAAGAGCTTAATTTGAGGCAGAGAAGGTGGATGGAATTGTTGAAGGACTACGACTTTGAGTTGCATTACCATCCGGGAAAGGCGAACGTAGTGGCGGATGCGTTAAGTCGAAAGTCATTATATGCGGCTTGGATGATGCTTCAAGAGGAGAAGTTGTTCAAGGGATTTGAGAGTCTGAAAATTGGTGCTCGAGAAGTATCCGGAACCTTGTGTTTGAGCCGATTAGAGATCTCAAGTGATTTTAAGTCCGAACTCCTAAAGGCTCATCAAAATGATGAAGCGTTATGGAAGGTGTTACCGGCTATTGAGCAAGGAAAACGGTGGAGGGTGTCGGAAGAAAAAGATGGGTTATGGAGATTCAAGGGTAGAATCATTATGCCAGATGTTGGCACTTTGAGACAAGATATTTTAAAGGAGGCACACAAAAGTGGATTCTCCATTCACCCGGGAAGTACTAAGATGTACCATGATTTAAAGGCGATGTTTTGGTGGCCGGGTATGAAGAATGATGTGGCGGAATATGTTTCAAAGTGCTTAACTTGTCAAAAGGTAAAGATTGAACATCAAAGGCCTTCCGGGATGTTGCAACCTTTAGAGATTCCGCAATGGAAGTGGGAAAGTATTGCAATGGACTTTGTGTCTGGATTGCCAAGGACTAGGGCTGGCTTTGATGCTATTTGGGTGATTGTGGACCGACTGACGAAGTCAGCTCACTTTTTGCCCATTCGGATGACTTACACCCTTGAGGACCTAGCACGGTTATACATAAAGGAGATTATGAGACTTCATGGTGTACCTGCTGCTATAATCTCTGATAGAGATCCTCGTTTCACTTCAAGGTTTTGGGGTGCATTTCAGAAAGCTTTTGGAACCCGATTAAGCTTAAGCACGGCTTACCATCCTCAAACAGATGGTCAATCTGAGAGGACGATCCAAACACTAGAGGATATGTTGAGAGCTTGTGTTTTGGACCAACCGGTGAGTTGGGATCGGTATATGCCATTAGTGGAGTTTGCATACAATAATAG
>NC_029776.3:39163137-39163431 GCF_000817695.3 Arachis duranensis | reverse complement strand
ATCTATTTAGAAATGAAATTGGATCCGGGATGTCCATGCCGTTCGAAGAACGGGTGAAAAACGATTTAAAATGAGAAAGTAATGTCCGTTGGAAGATTGGGGTTTAAATTGGTGAATTCTGCAGCTTTTAACTTAGAAAATTGTTAGCAGAATGACCCCTTGCGCGTGGGCGCACTTGGTGCGTGTGCACCGTTCTTCCGGAAAATGCCATCCACGCGTGAGCGTGATGTGCGCGGGCGCGCCGATTGTGCTGCACCCAATGCCCAGCCATTTTCCAGAGAGTTATGCCAGAAT
>NC_029776.3:39162108-39162765 GCF_000817695.3 Arachis duranensis | reverse complement strand
GTTCTGGATTTAACCGTGAGCTGGATGGCTGATATGGATGTTGATCCATGGATGAGAATTCATGCATGTTTATGCTGAATTATTGATGATTGTGATTTGCACTTCCACTATCTGAGATACGAGTTTCCCTGGGTAGTAGCAGTGGCTAGCCACCATGTTCTCCAGGTTGAGACTTGATACTCTGTTGACCCTATGTCGTAAGTGTGGCCGGGCACTGTGAAAGCACCCCCGTATATATTCACCAGTGAGGGTGATGGATATAGATCATGATTATGATCAAGTTTATGACGAGTATAACTCGAGTTGGGGATGCATGACAGAGGGACAGTCCAATGGTTAGCGACCAGGACTTGTCGAGTTGGCTCTATAACCGACAAGATGATATCATCAGCCACTAGGAACAGGCATTCATTATATGCATACTAAATGAATTGTTTGAGATTGCCTATTTGACTGCATAATACTTGCTAATTGTCTAAATGCCTTAACTGTTCCTATTTGTATATTCTTTGTTTGATATAACTGTGTTTGCTACATTATACTCCTGCTGGTGGTTGGGAGGTCTGAAGGAATTGGAAAGGGAAGTATTAGTTAGACTGAAGAATCTTTAGTCAGATGCCCTTTATAGTTTAGCTTGTTTATAAGCTTTGATATTAT
>NC_029776.3:39132970-39161218 GCF_000817695.3 Arachis duranensis | reverse complement strand
TTATATATATGCATGTTTGTTTTCAAACAAAAAGAACTTTTGGTTTTCCAAAGAAAACAACAATACGATTTCGAGTCAAAGGCTCCTATTTTATTATTAAATATATGAAATTCATCGTAATATCCTTGCTGTCATAGTGGTGCAGCTAGAAGCGTGACATTCTGGTAGTGAGGGTGTTACACAAATCATGCCTAATTGTAGAGGCCACTGCACTCAGGGAAGCTATCATTATGGCAAAAAACTTAATGCTTGGAAAGACTATCATAGAATTAGATAGCCGAATACTTGTTCAAGCAGTAAAATCAAAAGGAAAAAATTGGAAAATTGATGCAATTCTCAAAGATATTTTCTTGCTTTTGAATGATTTGCAGGATATAGGGTTCAGTTGGATTCCTGAGAAAAACAGACTAGCTCATGAGATCATAGCTAGGACATCAATGGAAAGCTTAGGAAACCAATGGAGAATTAACCCTCCACCTAAAATTGCAAGAATGATGAGAAGTGAAGCTAAAGTCAAAACATGTTGAACGAGCTATAAGCCTACAATACCAAAACATATTTGGTTTTGCTACTACTTTCACTACAAGAAAAATCACTTTTAGCGGTCATTTATTTTGCTTTTAGCAGCAATAAAAATAGCTGTTAATACATTTAACCGCAATTAGACATTAGCCGTCTTATGATTTGTCATTAAAAGGTTTTAGCAATAATTATAACATTTGTCGGCAAAGACCATTTTAATGGCCGCAAAAAGTATATAACTTTTAGCAGCCATTTTCTTGGCAATTTATATGGCCACTAAAAGTAATTCTAAGATTGCAATATTATTAACTTTTAGTTGCCATTACTATTGCCGCTAAAATTCATTTTACCAGAAATTTATATGGCCACTAAAAAATTCAAAAATTGTAATCTTATTCAATTTTAGCTGTCATTACTATTGCCGCTAAAATCTTAAAGACTTTTTTAATTATACTCACTTTAATAAGAAAACAACTTATGCCTCAAGCACCAATCCAATAAAAAAGATACACGTATAATTATATAGGCAAAATGTTTAGTTTGATCATGCATTCATGTGAGAATATTATATTTCTGCATAACTTTATTAAATCATATTAATCTTCATCCTAAAGTACACAGATGTCACGCATTATGTTAAGAAGGGATCAATCAATTATGCAATAACCAAAGTTAGGGGAGAAGATAATTCAGTTTGTGGAAGGTATTTAATGAGGCAAGAGGCTACTCTGCATAACCAACAATATTCTTGATGAAGCCACACTCTTTTTCAATAAAAAAATCTAAAATAATAACAATATGTGTCTGTATATTATGCTATATCATCCAAATGAACATAAAAAAAGTAGTAGTAGCCACACAAACTATACTTGTTAAAATACTTTGTTGATTGAAATTCATCTCCTAAATTTCTTTATCAAACTTTTACTTGCTTTCTTGATTCTCCTAAAGGTGAACAACAACATATCAATATAAGATATAAAAATATTTATCATTTAGTGCTGGATACAAACAAACAATAATAGATGAAGATATAATCTTTCAAAAAAATAACTATTAGCATCAAGATTCAAACCTTTACTAAATGAGAAAGACGAGAGATGAATACTTTACTGAATAGATTTTTTTAGTGGAATCAGAATCTAATTTTCCAGTAAAAGTGTTTTAAGTTCCTTAGTGGATCCAATGAATGAATTAGAAAATAAGAAGAAGTGACAGTTGCTAAGAAGTTTTATTTCACAGAAAGAAATTTATGGAGCTATTTGTCATAGAAAGTATATATAAGCATGACTAAATAGCTCCATGAATCTAGAGTGATGTCTAAATATGTTTGAAAAAGTTTAAAAGAAGTCATTCTATTGTAGAAAAACTATTCTAGCAATAAATTATCAGAGGTTTTGCAATGAAATCTACTTTTCTAAGAGTACAAACAAAACTCTTCATCTACATTGCATGTGAAATAGTATCGTAACAAACAACAAATTCAACATGTATAGCAGAAGAGCTAATAAGAGTTTGTTTAATACTCTTCCAAGAAAACAACTCCTCTAGTTAACACCAACTAAATATGTATCCATGTAGTAAATTCCATTAAAGTCCTCAACTCTTTGGAGGAAAAACATGTTATGAACTTGGGTATTTCACTGCTTGGAATTTAATCAAAGTTCTAGTTAATTTTTATTTACTCTCAGGTATCAAACCTTTTTACTATATAGTTTGGATGCAAAGTTTTTCTCCACCTTATATATCAAGTTGCAACCAAACAAATAAGGCTTCCTTTTTTTCACCCAACAGAAATCATTGTTAATTTAGGTCTAACATTGTATAAGTTTGTGAAGAACATTGTTGACTTCTAGTAAAATTATTAGGAAAACCTTAAATTATGATATTAACTAGTTAGGCCATATGTCATTTGTTGTCATAGGCTTAGCAGATTAATCACAACACGTGAAGTTGAACATTCCAAAAGGATATATAGAAAACTACTGAGTGATAACCCAGTAAAATTGATACCAAATAAGAAAATCTTATGTCCTGGACATGTATTGATTTAATTTACCTATCTATCTATCATCGATAAATAATTTGAACTCATCATAAAAAAATGATACTGACAAAACTATCATCATGAATATGCTAAATTCAAACAGCACAATATAGTGATAGTGCATCTAAAACCACAAATTTAAACTTTAATTATATTAATCAAAATACAATATTCAAGCAATTAAACAAACGAAGAGACACAAATGAAGAGAAATTATACTGAACTAATGAAGCAATTAAATACATTATCGTTTTGAATAGTGAGAACATAGAGAGTGTGCATTTTCACTTCAAACAAACGCAGAGACACAAATCAAATCATAGGCAAAAGTAAAATAAAAACAAAAAGAGATGATAAAAGTAAAGAGAATGTGCATAAGAGTTACTTGCTACAACGAATTGATGCGATGTCGTCAATGGAGTCAATGAAGGGCAAATGTGACAGCGGAAGCAACAAAGGTTCACGACTGCGATAGCGAAAGCAACAACGACTGCGACTACAACGGCAACGACAACACTGTTTGGTGCCTAGAGCAGCGACACAGATCTAAGTGGATATGGCATGGATTTGACCTAGATTTGAGGTCGAGCATGTAAACATGAAGACAGATGTGCGTGTAGGACGATAGGTGGCGATAGCAAGGCCTATGACAGCGATGGTGGGCGGTTGTCAGTGAAAAAAGTTGAGATAGAGTGGGTTTTC
The DNA here is from genome assembly GCF_000817695.3 of Arachis duranensis. Classification (NCBI taxonomy): domain Eukaryota; kingdom Viridiplantae; phylum Streptophyta; class Magnoliopsida; order Fabales; family Fabaceae; genus Arachis; species Arachis duranensis. Next base: position 39,157,947 of record NC_029776.3, on the reverse strand, counting down.
AAGAAGTGGGTTATCGGAGATGGGTTTGCAATTTAGGAAATTAAATAAAATATTATAATAAAATTTTAGTGGCAATTAAATAATTACTAGTATTAATTTTAAAAAATTTAAATTAAAAGTAAAAATTGTTATTATAATATATAATAATAGTGTCAAATATATAATTGCCATAAAATTTGTTCTTAAAACTTTTTCATATACTTTTAGCGGCAATAATAATAATTGTCATTATAATATATAGAATTAATGGCAAATATATAATGGTCATAAAAATACAACTTAAAAAAAATAGTAGCCATTATATTATTGCCGCTAAAAGTTTATCGCTAAAACTTATTTTTCTTGTAGTTATCAAATCAGTGGAGTAACCTGTGAAACAAAGGAAATGATTTAATGTTAAAAATAGTAAAGGCAAGCTATAGAAAAATGAAGGCCCATTAATTAGATCACCAACCTGAGAAGCTCCAACCACCATCACCAAAAGTTCTTTTTTCATCAACGAACTCATATATAGGACAGTTGTACTGGCACGGCAGAGGCATGGCCACCATTGTCATGGAAGCTATAGCTATAAAAGGGGCAGCAACGGTGAAGTTTCGACCATCACCTTTAGTCTTTGAAGCAGCGTTGCAGTGCTGGGTTCTGCCATTATATCGATGTTTATAGTCAATTCGAAGAGGCTACAGTGGCTAACTTCTCTCCGGCGGCTTGTGGTGTTGCCTTTCTATGTTATTGTAGCAGCAAGTTCCACATCTAGGAGCGTCTTCATTCTCGATGATGGAGAGCTCCAGAGAATGAATATACTCCGAAACCCGATGCTAGAGTGGCTTCAACAAGTGTCGCCGGTGTGGCAGGCGAAGATAGTGACAGCGTTGCTGCGGCCGAAGCCAACGATGCAGGAAACAACGACAAGGTGGGTGGAGGCAGTGATGGAAGCGAAGCCACAATTTCACTCAAGTCCAGATCTGAAGAACCGGGTTCTAGGTCAAGGTGGGATGTATCTTAAGATAGAAAACCGGGTTCTAGGTCAAGGTGGGTTGGGTGTTCGGGTTCGAGTTCGAGTATGGATCATGGGTTTAGCCCAAGACAAAAAAATTAACATGTTATGACCAAAATAAAAAAGGATAAAGTTTAATTTTCATTCAAGGTCAATAAAAATGTGACTTTCATCCCAGTCCAAAAAAATGTGTAATTTTCATATATCCTACTATACAAGCCTCAAGAAAAAAGAATGATGAATTCGTTGGCCTATTCCATTCCATGCATCTCATCAGTTGAATCATACAGCTCATTGGTTGGATTATGTATGTTATAATCCTATCATCATTCATATAATATGTATATCCCATCAACTATGAGTTGTTAGTTCATGTACACCTGATAACATGCATGAATTTTTTCTTCATAATCTATGCCTACTTTTTGAACATCTCAATCTCATAATAGCTTCTCATTTTTTGACTTTTGTTACTTCCTCACAAAATACATACATATATACATATAATAAATTTTTTCAAAAATTTTATTTTTCAATAAGTGAATAATATTTGTTATGTAATTATTTAAATGTTGTTTTTATACGAGGGTGATATATATAATATTTTTTAATTATAGTCTTTATATAAGAATAATTTTGTGACTATTAAATTTTATTTTTTTGGTCAATATTTTATCATTTTTAAATACTAAAAATTAAATTGTCAACTTTAAATTTTAAAGCTTAATAGTATAAAAATAAAATATCAAGGATAACAAAGTAGTGATTAATATTAATAAAAAGTACCCAAAATTTACAATACTTTTTAATTAATAATGAGATTCTACCATTTAAATTTTTTTTATCAAAAATGTCCTTCCTCTTTAATTTCAATAATGACGCAACCAGAACCTTCCATTGAAGAAGCTGATCAGCTTCAATGAAGTAAAAAGAAGATACGCAACGACGAAGGAGGCTTTAGAGAAGAAATGTCCAAATTTCCTAGAGAGGAGCCGTGGATTTTTTACAAAATTGCCTTCATAAAAGAGAATGGCAGAAGAAGAACATAAGCTGATCTAGTTATTTATGATAGTCTTGAACCACAGGCCGAAGATTCGAAAGATGAGGAGTTGATGTTGGAAGACTCATCTGAGAGTGACAATGAGACAAATATGGAGGAGTTGGAGATAAGTCAAGCTCAGAGAGAGGCCATCCGTCAAATGAAGAAAGAGGAGCGTAACAACCCTTCCATCTCGGTTAGAAGATTATAGGATGGTACTTTTAGCATCCATGTCAACAAAACTGAGAAGAAAAGGTTGGAGAAACCATGGAAGCATGCACTTATAATCAAACTGCTAGGGAGAAGAATTACCTATGGAGTTCTTAAGCGAACACTTGATACTATGTGGGCTAAAATAGATGGTATGGATCTCATAGACCTCGAGAATGAATACTTTGTAGTTAGGTTGTATAGTGAAGATGACTATTGGCATGTCATGGAAGGAGGGTCATGGCTTTTGTTTGACCACTATCTCACCAGTTAGCGTTGGATACTTGATTTTCACCCATTTGGAGCAACCATCAACAAGATCGCTGCTTGGGTACGTCTTCCAGATATCCCCATTGAATTCTATGACAAGAGGTTTTTGGGGACAGTTGGGGATCAAATTGGAAAGACTCTGAAGGTCGATATGAACATTGCTAGCCAGACCAGAGGTAAATTTTTCCACCTCTGTGTAGAACTAGATCTAAGCAATTCCCTGCATTCGAAGTACCTTATTAATGGGAAGAACTACCATATTGAATATGAAGGTTTGCATATGATTTATTTCACTTGTGAAAGATTTGGCCATACCGAGGGATGTGTAGATAAAGTTCATAATGTAAACGGAGGAGTATGTGGTGAGAACACAATAGGAGGCCAGAAGGATACACTTATGGAGGGAGGCCATAGTGGCATCAGAGACAAAGGAGATGGGAATGACAAGGACAAGGATAAAACGGTAGTTCAAGGGACTCCAATGTTTGGACCATGGATGGTAGTGAAAAAGAAGAAGAGGACAAGGAGACATGCAAATGATGAAGGAAGGAAAGTGGCTAGAAGCGCACACCAAGAGGGACAAAAAGGAAAAAAGGATGTGAGGGGGGAGGGGATAAAATCAAGGTACAAGATTCTTGTTGTAGTGGACATACATGATGAAAGCAACAATAATTTGGCCAAAAACAACGATCATACACAGAATCCTATGAATGGACAAGTAGAGAGTTCCCCTAAAGAGTTCTTGTCACGAAGCCAAATACGAAGGGCAAAAGTGCTAGGCACATCACGAAACAATGAGAAAATACAACTAGGTCCAAACTAGGAGCAACCTCAGCCAACCCAAAATGAAAATACCCAACCCACTACAAACAGAATTTTCAACCAGAAAAGGCCTCCCCATGGCCCAGATGAAAATATTATGAACCCTTCTGGAATAGGAATGGACAAACCCCAATATACTTTTGAAGCCAATACTTCAAGTTTTGACCTTGATAGCCTACCTTTCATAGAAGAGAGGATGGGCTTGAGAGATACCATAGTAATGGAGACTCATATAGGGCTAGCTCCTAACCAAAAGCCTCCAGATCTAGAAAGTATGCACTTCTCAGGGTCAGAGTTGGATGAAGCTATGGCTGAAGGCACAGCAATTGTGATAAATTGGAAAAATAGATTTGTCCCATTGGGGGAAGATGTGGAGATGGCCTAATTAGGCTTGGTCTTTTTGATACTTTTAAGTTTTTTGTGGGGCTCAGGCCTTTCTCCTTATATTATGATTATGATTATTTTTTGCTGGAATGCTAGAGGGACAATGGGCCCCAATTTCTTCAAAGCTCTAAATGAATATATTCTTCAACATAAACCTAATGTAGTGGCTATTCTGGAAACTCAATGCAGTGAAATCATTGCTCAAAATTCAATCAAAAGAGATGTGTTTAATTATCACATTATTATTGATGCGCAAGGATATTTAGGGGGGATTTGGCTTCTTTGGAATGATGCTAGTCTGTAGATTAATGAGATTTGACAACATGAGCAAGTGCTTCATGTTCAAATCTCAGACAATGTTGGCCATTGGGAGCTTATGATCATCTATACAAGTCTGCAGGAAGCTACTCGATGGAAAGGAAAGAGATTTCTTAGGGAGGTTGCTACTTCTATGGAACACTTTGGATTCTCTGTGGAGACATCAATGAAATTGGGGATGTTTTAAAAAAGAAATGGGGGGCCCCTCCTAACATGGTACAAATTTGAATGTTCAAAGAATGGATGGAAGCTTGTAATCTCACAGACCTGGAGTTCAATGGCACCAGATTCACCTGGAGAGGCCCTATCTGGGAAGATGGCTGTAGAATCTTCAAGTGCTTGGATAGGGCGTTGTGTAATGTTAATTGGAATAAGCGCTTTCAAGACGTAGTAGTAAAGATTTTACCCAGATTTTGCTCAAATCACCATCCCCTGTTAATAAGATGTGAGGGTAAAAATAGAAATCAGGGAGCTAAACTGTTAAGATTCGAATACATGTAGATGCAAAACAGGGAGTTCCATGATTTTTTAACGAAAAATTGGCACATGGATTACTCCCTCCCTAAAAATATTCAGAACTTTACGGAGAAGATCAAGGAGTGGAATTAACTCATTTTTGACAACATCTTCAGGCAAAAAAGAATTCTGCTAAATAGACTAAGGGGCTTACAAAATTCTCCAAGGTATGGAAGGAGCGACCTTTTAGATAATATTGAAGCTAACCTGAGCAGTGAACTGGAAAAGATTCTGGATAGAGAACAAATGTTGTGGTTGCATAAATCCAAAGAAAATTGGATAGTGGAGGGAGATCGGAACACAAAATACTTTCACACTAAAATGACTATCAAAATGGGGTGTAATAAAATCCTAAAGCTCAGACAAGATAATGGAGATTGGATTGAGGAACAATAGTACCTAAGAGACCACATCTGTAACTATTACAAGAGTCTTTTTAAGGAAAATATTACCAATCGGGACTACCATATCAATACTAATACTTGGTATCCTGAGTTGAATGGAGCAGTGATTTAATAGTTAAGAAACTTTGTGTCAAGTGAAGAAGTTGAGACTGCTATTTTTGCTATGGGATCTCTTAAGGCCCCAGGGGAGGATGGGCTCCCTGCGGGATTCTATAAGGATAATTGGTCTATTGTGGGGCATAAACTAAAGGAGTTTATTGCAAAATTTTGGGTAAAGATGGATGAGATTAGAACTGTTAACAATACACTTCTAGCTTTAGTGTCGAAAGTAGAACACCCAGAGTTCATCAACCAATTCTGTCCCATTGATTTATGAAACGTCACATACAAGGTCATTACCAAGATTATTGCGAATAGAGTTAAGCCTATTCTTAATGAGCACATCTCTCCTGACCAGACTAGTTTCATCCCAGGTCATTGAATACCGGAAAATATCATAGTGGCTAATAAGATTATTTATTTTATGAGAAGGATCAAATCAGGGAAGGCATACATGAGCATTAAGATCGATTTAGAAAAAGCTTATGACCACCTGAGCTGGGATTTTATTGAGTAGTCTTTAAGGGATTTCTGCCTCCCACTGAAATTGATAGATATCATCATGTTGTGTGTTCGTTTTGTCAATTTTCAACTTTTATGGAATGGAGAGGCAACTGACAAATTCATTCCTTCATGTTGCATTCGACAAGGTAACCTCCTTTCACCTTATATTTTTGTTATATGTATGGATTTTGCATCTTATTGAGGATATGGTTGAGGCGAAAGACTGGAGACCTTTCTCATTTCGAAGACGAGGTCCTATTATATCCCATCTCATGTTTGTGGATGACCTTATGTTGTTTATGGAAACATCATCAGCTCAAATGATGAAGATCATAGGCTGTCTTTAAAGGTTTTGTGAGGCTTCAAATCAGATTGTCAACACGCGGAAGACCCATATTTACTTCTCCAAGAAGGTAGACACTACGACCCGTAGAGACATCATAGCCTGCTTAGGTTTTATAGAGACGGTAGAGATTGGTAGGTACTTGGGTGCCTACATCCTTGAAGGAAGAAACAAAAGGCGAGCTCATGCACAAACCCTTGATAAAATAACAAATAAGCTAAAGGGCTAGAAACAGAAATATCTCTCAATGGTTGGAAGAGTAGTTCTAGCTCAATCAGGCATCACTTTGGTGGCATACTGCCAAATGCAATATGGCCAAATTCCAAAAATAGTTTGTCATCAAATAGAGCAAGCACAAAGAGCCTTTGTGTGAGGATCAGATGAGCAGCACAGAAGAGCTCACCTAATTAATTGGAAAACTCTATGTTTGCCTAAGGAGATAAGAGGACTTGGATTTAAGAGTCTTGAAGGTATGAATACTACTTTTCTCTTGAAAGTTTGCTAGGAGCTGATCAATCATACTAATGTGTTATGGATAAGAGCTTTCAATAGCAAGAAAGTTCGATGCATAGGGTAGGTAATGGTTGTTCAACCAAGTTTTAGAAGGATGACTGATTAAATATAGGGGATCATCTTTTAAACCATAAACTCCCAGCCGTTACTCATGGAGTTGACGATAACTATGTGTGTGATTTCGTGAATAACGAAGGAAAATGGAAGATGGAATATCTTAAACAGCTCCTGCCGAAAGATTACATTCAATGTATTTGCACTAACCCCCTTCGAGAGCTTCTGACCCACCTGATAAATTAGCCTGGAAGCATTCCAAGGATGGAAGATTCTTTTTTAGATCTGCTTACTGTTATATCAATATAATCCAATCTTAAGAAGAAAAGTTTGGAAACGTAGTTAGGTCTGGAAAGGACCACAGCAAATGAAATTATTTGTTTGGCAAGCTACTCATGACAGGAACCTCATTAACAAGAAAAGAAGTCAATGGTATAGTAGTTCGCCTATGTGCCATCATTGTGGGAACACAAATAAAAGACACTTTGCATGTCTTGAGGGATTGTGAAACTGTTAAACCCGTCTGGAAGAAATTCATTAAATAGAATAGTATTGCAACTTTCTTTTGGATGGAATTGGTGGATTGGGTGGAAAATAGTCTTGGTACTAATTAGGGCTTCTCCAGCCAAAAAAATTGGATAAACACATTTTTCATAGCGTGTTGGAAGTTTTGGAATTGGAGAAATCAAGATATTTTTCAATACCCTTTAAGAGACCTATTTCTGGACACAATAATATACAAGAATTTGCTTGTGAGGTTGGAAGAGCCATCAACAAGCAGATACCTGGGACATGATTTCAAAGTTCGTCGAAAAACCAGTATTAAATGGTACCCACCTCGGAAAGGGTGGATTAAGGTGAACATTGATGATGCAGCCAAGAACAACCCAGGCAAAGCAGGAAGTGGTGGCCTCATTTAGAAAAGTGACGGAAGTTGGGTGATGGATTTTACTAGAAATTTGAGAGTTTGCTCAGTGTATATGGCAGAGCTTTGGGGTCTTTGTCTGGGGCTTGAGAAGGAGTAGAGCTAGATAAAATATTAGAGGGAGGCTAAAAATATTTACACAATAAAATAAAATGAAAATAAAATTTTAAGGAGACTAAACTGAAATTTACATATAATTTACATGTAAAAGATTAAAATTTGGGAGTCATTGTCCCCCTTTCCTATAATATAGCTCCGCTCCTGGACTTGAGATGGCTTGGACATTGGGGTTTAAATAGGTGAAAATGGAAATTGACTCCCAGAGCAGTTATTAGCAGCGTCACTTGGAATAGAAAATTTTTAGATGACGGATCAGTATTATACTGTAGGATTAAAGAGCTTATGGAAAGAAATTAGATAGTTAACATCGTTTACACTTACAGAGAGATAAATACTTGTGTAGATTAGTTAGCTAATTTTAGTCTTGAGCAATACTATTCCACTCAATATTAGAACTCTCCTCCAACTAGGATAGATTTCAATCAAAGTGGATATATGGATAGTCAAATACCAATCCATAATACAAAAAAATGGAAAAAAAATACTTATCATTGTATTAAACTATTAATAACATAAATATTTCCTACACACGAAATATAGTTGTTCTTGTAGAGGTTGGCCGGTGTATAGCTCGTCCGTCGATGAATGTCTTCAAGCTTCTCGTCGGGATGAGTTATACGTCGGCAAGAAGAGAACAAGGGGGTGGGTACCTGCAAAAGACACTCTGACATTCAAGTCAGTAAGTGTTTAAGAGTATAAGAGTAATTCTATGAATATAGAATTTAAGACATGAAATAGAAGTTATCATGTGTTGTATATTATAATAATTCTATGAATATAGAATGTATATAGAATAGATCTAGAATCTATGGTGTATATAGAAACTGGTGCCTTTTATAGGCATAGAGTTGATGAATAGAGTTGATGGTATGACCATTGATCATTAAGTCAGAATATTGGTCATTAAGTCGGTAATGAAGGTACTGGTTACAGAATGAATGATAATTAAAGCCGAGTTATAACTCATAACGCACAATAAAGACCGAGTTATAAGGTGACCGATGACGAATCATAGCCCCCAAGCTTTGTCTGCCGATCATATAATCCAGGCTAAGCTTAGAAAATAAAAAGATTTATAACTCGGTTAAAAGATAAGTGAATAATGATATGGTGAGCCCCCAAGTTCAGTCGGGTTATTATGTCAGCACTTATTCAAAAAATAATTGAGTGATAAGAGTAATTCAATCAAGATAGTTGCGTGGGGGATACTTTTCCGCTTAAGAAAAATTTTAGCATTTGATTGTATGTGAACTGAAAAGTTCAGAGATAGATATCCATTGATGAAATCGATTGTATGATTCGAGGATATAATGGTTAATTGTCTTGGAAATTTTTTCGGCCCACAACAGTTTATTGATGAATTTCTCTCTCAAATTAGTTATTGAATATTTACAATTTATAGTGAAGGTCATATGACATGAATAAGCTAAATTGAGAAAATGAATATGTCTAAAGTCGTCACATATATTGAATAATATATATTGTAAAAGTAAAAGAGTTCAAAGTAGAAAAATATACCTTGAAAGTCGATAATTGTAGAGAAGAAGATGACATATATGAATGTCATACATGCCAAATGTGAATATCTGAATTTTGTTTTGTAGGACATGCTTTAATTTGATAATAAAGTAATAAGATAATAGTTATTTAATTATATATTTAGTATAATATTTCTAGTAGTTATAGTATGACGAAGGATATTCCTCATGCAATAATAGCAAATTTTTAATGTTTGCATGTGTTTTTGCTTAACTTTTTGTATTAAACAAATAATAACATAAAATTTAATGGCATAAAGTGAATAGTGTAACAGTTATATATAATTGATATACAATTAATTTTTTATGAAATCCAATTTTAAGATATGAACTCATCGTTACCGTCATTTAATTGTATAAATGAAATCATTAAGCAGTAAGAATATAATACATAATGAAATAAAAATGCAACTAACATGGTTATATGTCATTATTGTATAGAACATATATTGAGCTTTGAATATAACTAATAAATTAATAAATATTAGTTACACAAAATATAAATATAAAAGTATGTTGAATAAAATATATAATTTTACTTGTGTAAATAGAGAATTTGAAAAACTAAGCAAAATTGATAAGTGAGTTTGTGCTCGGATTGATTGAAAGCCGAGTTTATTCTCAGATTAACTGAAAGCTGAGTTTATTCTCGGATTGGTTCATTGATCGATTATGAGATGTGAAATATTATGATACGTAAAAGTGAAGCAATTTGAAGGTATAAAGTACATACCTTATAAAAAGTTACGATAGATTAAAATTTGATAGAAGTATTAAGTAAAATCTTAAACAAGATTGTTGAGATTAATTCAAAAATTTGAATGTCATTCAAGTTTTATGAACCTAAGGGGAGTAGGAATTATTTTACTCATCCCCACAGAGGGTGCCAATTGTTCTTGTGGAGATTGGCCGGTGTATAGCTTGTCCGTCGATGAATGTCTTCAAACTTCTCGTCGGGATGAGTTATACGTCGGCAAGGAGAGAACAAGGGGGTGTGTACCTGCAAAAGACACTCAAGTCAGTAAGTGTTTAAGAAGTATAAGAATAATTCTATGAATACAGAATGTAAGACATGAAATAGAAGTTATCATGTGTTGTATATTATAATAATTCTATGAATATAGAATGTATATAGAATATATCTATAATCTATGGTGTATATAGAAACTGGTGCCTTTTATAGGAATAAAGTTAATGAATAGAGTTGATGGTATGACCATTGATCATTAAGTCAGAATAATGGTCATTAAGTCGGTAATGAAGGTGTCGGTTACAAAATGATTGATAATTAAAGCCGAGTTATAACTCATAATGCATAATAAAGACCGAGTTATAAGGTGACCGGTGACGAATCAATAGTAAATATTATTTTCTCTCTATAAAATAGTAGATATTATTTTATTGAATTGTAAATATTATTTTTGTTTTTAATATTTATATTTTATTTTAATTTTATCTTTAATATTTAGTTTTAATTTTACTCACGTTTTACTATGTTTTAATTATATTTTTAAGTGAGACAATATATGATATAATAATTTTATACGAACCAACGTTGCTATATATTAGTAATATTTCAGCATATAATTATTTATTATGTTAGCATCTTTATTAACGATAATAATATCTAAGGATATCATTTAAATATATTTAAAATACTAGAACAAAATTAAAACAAATTCAACGTTAAGATATTTTTAAAACCTTTTAAAATTATTTTTTAAATAAAAAAAACTTTAACACAATAAAGTGAAACAATAAAATTAAACAAAAAAAAAACAAAGACAATACAACAAAATATCAATCCAATGTTATTTCTGGTAATAGTCACTAACAACTAAAAATGATCAATACGACTCTATCCTTTGTAACTATTTAAGAATATTATGACTAGAAAATAGGAACCGTCCAAATAAATATCAGGTTGTTATTGGACAAGGCTATTGAACCATGAACTCATAACCCCAACGTAGCTATAACACAGATGCATCGATAATTACCCCGCTTCCTCAAACGCTCGAAGTTCGAAAATATGAAATAGCAGGGAATTGGAAATCCTCTCGTTTTTGTCCGTGGTTCTAATTTTAATCGAAGTCCATGGTTCAAGTCTGATATATCCAAGTTTGGTGTAGAACATTATTTGTTTATGCATGAAGTTTGGTCCATGGGCCTTTTCTTTGCTTTTTTTGGTGACCAAAATAAATTAAACAAACAAAAACAAAACAAACAAAACAAAGAACTGCTTAAATAGGGGGACAGTCCCGTTTAAGACTACACTTAAACTCCTCCCAAGGTGAAAGAAGCTCCACATGCAAAAGTTGTAACTTCATCGCCATCTTTGCCATAGTATCTACCACCGTGTTTGCATCTCTTATAATCAAACGAAAGTCAACACGCCAATTCCAATGCATGATATCTCTTATTTTGAGCACCAATGGATCACTAAACCCAAAACCATCTTGTGTAACAAGATTAAATGCTTCCACACAATCTGTCTCACAAATAACATCTCGTTGACCCACATCCCAAGCTAAGAGATATCCTCTCCAAATAACAAACAATTCTCCTTGAAGAATACTATTACTCTTAATCATTCCCAAACACCCCATTTGCCAGCTCTCAGTACAATCTCCAATAACACAAGCAAAATCAACACTATCACCCGAACCAAAATAACTAGCATCGCAATTAATCTTAAAAGTACCAATGGATGGGGATTCCAAAAACCATTTAGAGTAGAGGGAAGGGACATACGTTATAATTCAAAAATATTCCTAAGCTCCTTTTCTGAAGTTAATGCCAAACAAATCACTTTTTCCGGAGGTCAAGTTTCATGGGGATTAAAGATGTCATTATTCTTTACTCAACATATCCACCAAAGTCCCGAAAAGAACTTGAACGGATGCTCTCTACTATGATACAAGAACCAGTTCTTCAAATCCAAAGGATTACAAGAAATATCCAACCTATGCCAGACAAGCTGAGCTTTTGGACAATCCCGAATACAATGTAAAACCGATTCCTGGCTAGAAAAACATCTTGGACACCTATCCGATGACGACATCCCTCCTCTAAAGCAAAAACTTGCAGTAGAAAGAGCCTCCTTAAGACAAAACCAAGCCAAAAACTTATGCTTTTCTGGAACAAGCTGACGCCAAAGCCAAAGCCAGTTTTCCCACTCCTCCCAACCAAACAGCTGCTTACACAACCACAAGTAACCATTGCGTGAGTCATAGACTTTGGCAGCAGACCCAATCTAATACCAACCCACTTCCGGACCTGCTTGTTCATCTGGATTGTAAGAGAGAATATTACCTTTCAGATTTTCAGGTAAAGGATAATAAAGAGTATTCAAATGCCACCTACCAACCGACCAAATATCATGTATCCAGAGATTCGAATTAGAAATGTGAACATAATCCATCTCATTAGATAACCGTCCTTCTCTCCTCCAGCTAGAAAACCAAAAATTCTAGTTCAAATCTCCAATACACCAAGCAAACCCATCCTTCAACACTTCCCAAGCCTTGCAAAGACACCTCCAAATGGGAGAGTTCTTGTTCTTAGAATAACTAAAAAAGTCATATAGAGATGATCGGTATTTGGCATCTAATAATTGGACCCATAGCTTGTTTGGCTGCTGGAAAAATGTCCAAACTAGCTTCCCAAGAAGAGGAATATTTACACAATAAGGATCTCTAATCCCCAAACCTCCATATTTTTTTGGAGTAACTAGTACCTTCCAACTAACAAGATTCAATCCTTTTCTATCAACTTGTCCTTTCCAAAGAAAATTCCTCATCACAGACTCCAATTTACTAATGATTCCTTTGGAAAAAATAGAGACCTGCATCTGGTACGTGGGAATAGCGGCGGCAACAGAATCAACCAAGCAGAGTCTACCAGTCCGATTGAGTAAACTCCCTTTCCAGCTTGCTAGCCTACTCCGAATCTTATCCAGGACATCATTGAAAGCTGAACGAGTCACCCAAGAATGGCTAAGGGTAACCCCAAGATACTTGCCCAAGTCCTGGACAAATCTGATAGAGGATACCCCAGTGAAAACCTCTTTCCTTGTTGCAGAGACATTCTTGGAGCAAAGCGCTTTAGACTTTTCCACATTAATCTTCATCCCAGATGCTTTGCAAAAAGTCTCTAAAACCAACATCACATTTTGCACTTGTCTCTTTGTAGCTTTATAGAATTGAAGCAAGTCATCCACAAACATTATTCTTGGTCCCCCTCTAGAAATAGCAACAGGCTCCCACAAGCCTAAATCAACCTAATGACTAATAAAGCATGCCAATCGCTCCATACACAACACAAAAAGATAGGATGACATAGGGTCTCCTTGTCTAAGACCTCGGCTAGGAGTAAAGCTATTCAGATGACTCCCGTTCCAAAGAATAGATAAGGAAGAAGCAGTGACACAATTCATAATCAAATTAAGTGTAGGAATAGGAAAGCCAAAGCTCTTAAGGGTATGAGCTAAAAACCTCCAGTCAACTCTATCATAAGTTTTCTCCAGATCAATCTTAAAGGCCAGTGTGCCTTTCTTTGATCTAGTCTTCTTCATAAAGTGGAGGACTTCTTGAGCAATAATGATGTTGTCAGGAGTTCCTCGTCCCGGAATAAATCCTCCTTGAAGCGGGCCAACAATCTCCGCAAGATGAGGACGAAGCCTATTAACAAGGACCTTCGTGATGATATTGTAAACTACATTGCAGAGACTAATCGGCCTGAAATCTTTCATAGATACCGGTGATTCAACCTTTGGAATGAGAACTAGTAAAGTCTCCAATATTCTCAGCTCAAGAGTAACACCGGAGAATGCCTGCTTAACCATCTTCCAAACATCAAGACCAATGATCTCCCAATATTCTTTGAAGAAGAAAGTTTGAAACCCATCAGGACCTGGAGCTTTAAAAGAGTTCATGTGAAAAATAGCTGTTCTGACTTCCTCCATAGTAACTGGTGCCTTAAGATTATTGCAAGCTTCCTCATTCAGAGAAGGAAGAGGCACATCACCAAGGCAACCCAAATCAACATCATCCAAATGACAGAATAAGCTTTTATAGAAAGACTCTGCTTCTTGACTCAGAACCTCTGGATCAGTTTCCCATACTCCATCCTTGAGAAAAAGACCATGTATCTTATTATGCTTCCTTCGTGCAAGAGTTTGAATATGAAAGAATCTTGTATTCCTATCCCCGAACCTTACCAACTGCTCTCTAGACTTTTGGAACCATAGGAGCTCTTCTTGCACTAGAGTATTATTATAATCATCAAGCAACTGTTGCTCTTTCTGACGCAAATAAATACTATCCACCACTTCCAAACGCTTTTGTAAGTAATTAATATGTTGCTCTAATTCACATTTCTTAACAAAAATGTTACCAAATACCTTCAAGTTAAACTCTAGTGAATTCTTCTGTACTTCCGAAAGCTTGCCATGAATCCCTCTATTACTAGACCACCATGACTGGTTCACAATATCCCTATACCCAGGATGAGTAGCCCAAGCAGCAACAAATCGGAAAGGTCGATTTCCTTTAGGCTGAGGACGACCTTTACAACCCACCAGAATAGGGCAATGATCAGACTGAAGCCTATTTAAAACTTCTGCATATGCTTCTGAAAAGATAGATAACCAACTACTATTTATACAGACTCGATCAAGCTTTTTTAACACATTAACATAATTTTTCACCCTCCTGTACCAAGAAAACCGCCTCCCAATAGTCTTCAGATCAAACAAACCACTATCCCCTAATGAAGTAGCAAACATGTCTGCTCTTTGATGAGAAAATTGACAGCCCTTAGATTCATGAGAAAATTTGACTTCATTAAAATCACCAAGAACAATCCAAGGTCCTTGAAAAACCATGGATTGTGCAACAAGATAATCCAAAAGGAGAACCCTTTTATTAAATTGAAGACTTCCATAAATACCACTACACCTCCAAATTAAATTATCAAAGTGAACCTCCACAGTAACACCCTGATTAAAAGCATCAATGAACTTACAATAAACACCCTTCATAGAGGATAGAAACCAAATACCTCCCTTATGCCCCTCTGTTTCTACTATACCAACAGAGTGATACCCCAACCTTTCCCAAAATAATTTTAAATGCTAAAAAGGAGAGTGAGTTTTAACCACAATAAAAAAACAGGTCTAAATTTCCTAACAAGTTCCTTACAGTGAGCTAACTTATTAGAAGCACCCCTAATATTCCAAACAATCATATTTAAACTATCCATAAATAATAGGGACAGAATAAATAAGAATATAAACTCTAAACAGAATCACCAACCTCAATAGGTGGTTTGTCCTGTGATACTGGCACACTCTGATCCTCAATAATTGCCACCTTCAGACCCCCCGACACTGCACCTGCCATGCTTCCATCTACTAAGGTTTCCTCCGTTGTGCCACCATTTTTATCAACTGGTGAGTTCTGCAAGGAGGAAGGCCGAGGACGCTTTCGTAGAGAAATTCCATGATGTGCAAGAGTTCTGCGCGATGGAGATGGCGCAATTTCATGTTTTTCTCGCTTCCCCATCCTAATGCCAATTGATTTGCCTCCATCACCATACAAATTGGGCCTTGGAACCCTTCTCAAACTAAACTTGTGCTGCTTTCCATCTTGGTCCTTCAAACCTGATGACTGGCCCATTGTGAATTTTTCCTTACCCAGTACTTGTTGTCAGCCTTCTCCATCATCCATGCATGCCTCATTAACATGACCATCAGGCACGTGAGGAGCCAATGATTCCGTAACCACATCCTTCCCTTTAATAACTCCTAATTTCTCACCCAAATTACGAGGATTCTCACCCAAATCACGAGCTTCTGATTCAGCCTCTTTTTGAATCTCGTGATTGTTGTGTGGCACTAGTGTCGGGGATTCATTATTTTTTCCATCACCAAAGGAATTTCCGTTTCCTTCCAAGGACTCCTTCTCCATGCACAACGATTTATCATGCCCATACCGTGCACAAGTAGCACAAATCAACTGTAAACTCTCATACTCCACTTCATAAGTCACACCCTCCACTATGATATGTTTGATTACAGGCAACTCAAGATTAATTTGAACACAAGCTCGGGCATATTTTTCTCTTTCTGCAAGTTTAGTGGCCAAATCTACTTTTACCTGAATCCCTATTCAGAAGCAATTCGCAGCATTGCTTGTTCCTGGTAGCACCAAATTGGAAGTCCCGAGACTCGAATCCATACCAGCGTTGATCCAAAGGATTTTTCACATGGCCTAAAATCCACATCCCATAACTTTACTGCAACATAGTGACCGTCTGTTAACCACGGGCCACCAAGAATGACTTTTTCACGATCTACAGCAATATCAAATTTAATAAAAAAAATATCCAAATCCCACATCCAACAAATCAAACCCTCCTTTGATGCGCCATACTATCCGAAGCTTATGCATGAGAGCCGTGTAGCCATAATACTTATCCAACACCTTAATCACGATGGCTTCCTTATAAGGTTCAGCTAGACAGCTCTATGCTTCATTGGTAAAACTGACACTTGGTGGACGAGAATCACCCTGCTTACCTGTCACCGTCGCGATACCATCCCCAGATAAAGACCCTACTAATACAAAGGCCTTAGACTTTTCTGCACCAATGACTTTATCTCTAAAAAAGACTTTGGATGGCTTTTCTAACCCCTCTCGAGAAGAACCCTCCTTAACACCGGATACACACTCACCCACGCTCTCCCTTTTATCTCTTCTGATGGCATGACCATCTTCCTCACCATGTTTCACCCTCATCTGCTCGTCCCCGCTCTCGCCTTCTCTCATTCTCCTTGAGTACGGAGTACGTACTCTTTCTCTGCTAGTGTGAAAAAGTTAATTTTCTTTGCTTTAATAATGTGTAGGAAAGGCCAACTTTTTATCGAAAAAAAAACAACTATCTATCATTTTCCTGTTAGACTGCATGTTAAGACAGGTTTGATTTTGTCTAGTAGACATATTTGATTTTTCACTTCCTCTAATAATATGAGCTTTAAAATTTGATGCAGTTCACGATCAAAATGTAAAATAAAATCATGTAATTGTTACTTGTTAGTATATTTTAATTCTTTTAATGAAATGAGGTATTAAAATTAACAGGCATACTATGTATATAATAAAAATTAATCACTAAACACTACTAGAAATAGAATTTTTTTGCACAGATTTAAATCCTTTAAATTTTGAATTTCACGTTAGAGGATAAAGTGTGACCTCTCACTATTTATTTCATAGGTGGAATCAAGAGAAAATATGAAAAAAAACTATTCCAGAATGAAAGATCACATTTTACCCTCTAAAGTAAAAATTTAAAATTTAGAGGATCCAAATTTTTTTCGGACAAAAAATTCATTTACATAAAATACATAATAAAATAAAAATATATACTAATTAATTAATAATTAATTTTTAATATACATATAATATTTTTTTAAGATTAAAAGATTTAAATCCTTTAAATTTTGAATTTCACGTTAGAGGATAAAGTGTGACCTCTCACTATTTATTTCATAGGTGGAATCAAGAGAAAATATGAAAAAAAACTATTCCAGAATGAAAGATCACATTTTACCCTCTAAAGTAAAAATTTAAAATTTAGAGGATCCAAATTTTTTTCGGACAAAAAATTCATTTACATAAAATACATAATAAAATAAAAATATATACTAATTAATTAATAATTAATTTTTAATATACATATAATATTTTTTTAAGATTAAATAATGTCTTAAACATATGCAGATACACAAAGATCTTTTATTTTTCGTTAAAGAAGGGTTTAAATAGATAATCTAAGTCTAAGGATAACAATGACACAAAGATAATTATAAATATATTAAGCGTAATTATTCAAATCAATTTTAAGATTTTTAAAATTGAAAATTTTAGTTCTTTAGATTTTAAAATATATGAAACAGTTCTTAACGTTTATTTTTATTAGATAATTTAATTTTTCTCTGTTAATCACTAACATGACTAACTGACTATTGACATAGAATATTAATTTGCACATGTGATCATTAAGTGTTCATGTGTGTGAGCTGGACAACTCAGTCTTTCAAAGTGAAATACAAAATAGTTTCCAAAAAATTTTAAAAATCTCAAAACAATTCTAAAAATTTTCAAAAATCCAAAACAATTCCTTCGAATGTTTTAAATCTTTTTCAAAACTAAATGTCTTATAATATTTTTATTAAAAAATATATCATAAATAAAAGGATTAAGTATGATTTTGGTCCTAGAGTTTAACCTGAAAATCAAGATCGTTCCTGAAGGTTCCAAGTGAGTTAAGAAGGAAGGGGTTGAATCAAGGAACTGCTTTTAGACTTGAATAAATAAGTTATGCATAAATCTGATTTTAGGAGATTATTTTTTGTTTTGTCTCGTAAGTGTATAACAGAATTGAAAGAGTGAAGAAAAGAGAGAAGGAGAAGAGTGACGCCTTGATATATTTTGGTTCGGCCAGGATGACCTACGTCCAATCTCTACTGCAATAATGGTAAAATTTTCACTATAATCAAGATAGATTATAATCACTAATTCTAAGAGACTCACACTCTTGTAAACTATCTAAATTATTCCAAACTTAGTAAATCACCTAAGTGCTAACCCAACCTAGTTAAAGAAAACCAAATTTACTATGACCAGCACACTTTTGAATGCAAACACTCAAACAAATTGAATATTGGCTTTTGTATGAACTCCTTTCCTTGCTTTTTTTTCTTTTTCAAATTGATTTTAATTCTAAAATAAGAGAATAAGAACACATTCAATATGACAAAGGAATAAGCTTGTGTATCAAATCAAATTTTATTTCAATGATTGTCTTCTTCCTTGTCTTCATTTTTCTTATATAGAGATTGACATACTCTTCTTCAAGGTTGATATAATTTTCTTTTTCACAAAATTAGCCGTTACACCAATTATGCTTATGGTTGTTGGCATTAAGGAAAAGATATTTCCTTCTTTGTTCCTCAAGTTCGAATGCAGCAGCTCCTTATTAATAGGATCTGATTTTAGAGTGCATTACTTGCTGTCTTGATTGTGCATATTCTTTTCTAACTTGGCTTGATATCATCTTTGATTGATTCCTATATGCTCATTATAATGATTAGTTATAATAGGAATAGTTAATTATGTTTGTTATCATAAGATACCAAATCAATTCTTGACTAAACAGTCCCTAATTTTTTTTCTTGAATTCATCCCTAACATTTAATTTGATTTTAAAATCGTCTTTTTTAACTAAATTTTAAAATTTTGGACCAAATTATCTCAAATAAAGAATTATAAAATTAAAAAAATAAGTAAAAAATAGAAAAAGAGACCGAGAGGTTGTCATTGGAAAAAGAGAGAGAGAGAAGCTTGAGAAAGAAGAATAAGAAGGAGGAGAGAAAAGCACCGTCCGGCATCGCCGCCTCCTTCCATTCCCTTCGTTATGTTTGTCGTCAAACAAAAGAGCAATGGAGAGAGATCAAGATGAGAGATAGAGGAACGAAGATAGAGATATCTCTATAATAGAAACAATGATACTAGAATCAAAGAGAGAGATATATAGGGAAAAAAGAGGAAGGTGGCGACAATGCTAGCAAGGGAGGATGTCGTGTTTCGTCGTCACCGTTTATGCTCTTGCGCTAGCGCGTGCATGAGCGAACGGATAAACATGGCAAAGAATGGCAGTTTCGTGATCCATGACATCATGATATTAGTTGTATTTTTCCATTAATACTATGGTATTAATTATTTTTGTGGGGTATAATGTTAAAAACATAATCTTTTTGCAAAGTAGAGGCTCACCTAGTGGGAACTAGGAAGCTGTAAATGTGAATAATTTTCTATAATAATTAGTTCAATGACAAAGAAAGCACAATTAGTATAAATCAACAAATTATGGCAGGTTCATGAGGAGTGAGAGGAGGTTAACGCATTGCTTCTGGACTGGTGACTTGGAAGAAGAATTGGTATTTTAGATTCAGGGCTGAGAGTTGTGATGATGAACTTGAACTCACTATGATGATAGCAAGCGTGTCTGATGATATGGAAAAAGAGTGGTGGTGGTAGTAAAAATGGTGGTGAGGAGAGTTGTTAGAGAAAGGTGGTGGTGTTGGACGTAGAAGAAAAAGAAGAAAAATTGGATTTTTTGGTGAAGAAGGTTGTTGGAGAAAGGGTTATTTGAAAAAGGTATTTTGACATGAAGAATGATTTTAAAACCAAATTGAGCGCTAGGGATGAATTTGAACGAAAAAAAAATTAGGGACAATTTTGATTTTCAGGCTAAACCATAGAAACCAAAATCATACTTAACCCTAAATAAAGAATACAAAAAAAAAACAAAATATATACTAAAAGATAATTTTATTTATTAACATTAAAATGCTATAAAAATAACATTATTTAATCATTAACATATGATATCTATATGGAGGTGATATAGAAAATGATAACAAATCTAAGATATTACATAATTACAAAAGCCATTATTTATATAACTAAACTCCTAAAATATTGACATCAAATAAACTTAGAAAAATATTCTCAAGTGAAAAAAAATCTTTTTTTTTCTTGAAATAATTGCTAATAGAGGTAGCATAAATAACTTTAACTGCAAGTCTATTTTGTGCAATATTATGACAATTGAATTCTAAAATTTTCTAAGAAACATTAACAGAATACTTGGATTTGTCAAGACATTTCTTTTTTAAGTATCGCAAAGTATTAGGAGCTTCACATTGGGATTTTATAAATCATCTACATTGATCTTGTGGTTGACCAAAACCTACAAATTTAACTTCATAGATGACTTGATTCGTATTGTATGTATGCTCCAAAATGTTGCCTTCATAAATATTTGTACAAAAATTTCTATTTGTTTATGTAAAAAATTTTATACTAAATGGTAGTTCTCTTATCTTTTCAAACAGCACTAACTCATTCTCTTCTTCATCATTAAAAAATGATCATAGAATAGAATACCTATAAATTAGATTAAATTAATATCTTGCGTGATAAAACTAAATATGAGTTCATTTGTTTTAAATTATTTCTTTGTAAAAAAAAGTGCCATTTTGAAATTAATTATAATTTATTTTGAAAATACATAAAAAAACTTGTTTATAAATAATCAAGTTTGAGATAAATAGACCGAAAATATTAGAAATTAAAATTTATTAATTTAAAAATAATTTATCTAAATAATTTGAAAAGACTATTTTAAAACTTTTAAATTTTTTTAAAGGCTATTTTGAGATTTTTTAAATTATTTGGAGATTTTTTTGTACTTCATCCTAAGAACTGGCTTGTTCGAATTACACACGTGGACATTGAATGGTCACGTGTGAGAGTTAACATTTCACGTCAACAGTCACTATTAGTGACTGATAGAGAAAAATTGTATTATCTAATGGAAGTAAACATTGAAAACTATTTTGTGTATTTTGAAATTTGAAAAACTAAAGTGTATAATTTTAAAAACTGAGGAATTACTTAGGGTAATTACTTCTAAATTAATTATAAAAAATATTTGTATGAATTCTAAATTGATTCAACACTTTTGACTTGCATTTTATATTGTCGGTACCATTTATTACAGTTTTTTTTCTTCAAATGAACTAAACAATTCCCAATAATTTTAAGCATTACATTATAAACCTACATATTATAACTGGGAAAAAAAAGGAGGAGCAACACGTGAAAAGCTCATGACCCCATTAATCCCTCTTATTTCCTTTATAAAGGCTTCCGAACCCTACCCACTTCCCCTCCCTTTCTCAGCCTCACGCTTCTCCTTTCTTATCCCTTTCTAATTCCTTATCCTTTCTATCTTCTCATATTTTTTTCTTGCAATCACACACTATCATTAAACTCACTTCTTTTATTTTACTTTCTTCTCCTTCTCTACTCTATTTTATTCATTTAGATTTTATTTGTCACAACCCTAAACCATAGAGTTTCAACTTAATGAGTAAGGAAAGTATTCAACTTTTGAGTTTTGGTTATTATTGAGATTTCAAAGTAACTCTTTAAGTTAATAATTAGCTATATCTCTAATTTTTATCATTCCTATACTTGGGGGTATAGAAAAATCCGAAATTAGGGTTATTAGGTTAGAAAATTTGAGACTTTTGTCAAAGTGAATAAGATTATATTAATTGACAACATTAGTAACTTACAAATATCATTATTGTCGTATTTCTAGAATTGTAGAGTTATTGGACATCATTTGGTAGCTCATTGACGTGCTCAGAATTGCTTGCGATTCCTTGAATCAAGTTGTGAGTGGATATTGTGTCTATAATTATTTTTAAGTATACTATTATCAATATTTAAATTGAATCATTATGTTTAACATTTGAAATATTTGATTGTTGTGATTTTTGAATAATTGAAATAGATATCAATTTCTGAAAAACTCATAATTTATCAAGATACACACGAGACGATATTTATATATTTTCTAAAGTATACTTGTTTTTATTATTTGTATTTGTTAAACTTTAATTAAATTTTAATATGCCTTCTTATATATACTCTATTTTTATGAAATTTAGTAATATGTTACAAGTATTAGAAATAGTTATATGTAATTTGGTTTGGATTGGTTTGGGAGACTCTGACTAGAAAATCGTAGTTAAAGGCGGTTATGACATTAACCTAGATGCATTTGGCTCAGACCTCAGCTAGTAGGGGTGTTGCTAGCCTAACGTGTAGGCTACACGTTGGATCTGTTATACCGTATGGGTGCACTAGAGAAAAGGGCTACCCTTAGAGGTGGAGCCGCCCTAAGTGTGTAATATTCGATTTGATTTGACTTCTGGATTTAGAACTCCCATTTCAGTTTATTTTACTTAATTATTTATCTATTTATTTACAACATTAATTAATATGAATTCTTCATCTTTGAAAAGAAATATAATTTTCATGGTAAAACTTATATTGTCTCGTGTGAGTTATAGATGTAATGTTTGCTCACTAAGTTGCAAAACTCACCTTATTATATTCCCATATTTTTCAGACACAGGTGTCATTCCAAGTTCTATTCTACCTGCCCCTCAGTAGATCTTAGTCATTTCGGTGAGCTCTTCTTCTTTCAAAGGGCTAAGTAATTATATAATGAAACTTTTGCTCAAAATTTAGATTATGTCAATGCTCCATATGTCCAGGCAGGGTTCTTATTTGAGTTATGTTATTTTGAATCTTGAATTGTTTAGATAGTAATTATGACTTGGAAAGGGGTGTTGCTAGCCTAACGTGTAGGCTACACGTTGGATCTGTTATACCGTATGGGTGCACTAGAGAAAAGGGCTATCCTTAGAGGTGGAGCCGCCCTAAGTGTGTAATATTCGATTTGATTTGACTTCTGGATTTAGAACTCCCATTTCAGTTGATTTTACTTAATTATTTATCTATTTATTTACAACATTAATTAATATGAATTCTTCATCTTTGAAAAGAAATATAATTTTCGTGGTAAAACTTATATTGTCTCGTGTGAGTTATAGATGTAATGTTTGCTCACTAAGTAGCAAAACTCACCTTATTATATTCCCATATTTTTCAGACACAGGTGTCATTCCAAGTTCTATTCTACCTGCCCCTCAGTAGATCTTAGTCATTTCGGTGAGCTCTTCTTCTTTCAAAGGGCTAAGTAATTATATAATGAAACTTTTGCTCAAAATCTAGATTATGTCAATGCTCCATATGTCACAGGCAGGGTTCTTATTTGAGTTATGTTATTTTGAATCTTGAATTGTTTAGATAGTAATTATGACTTGGAAATGTAAGACGTATGGATTTAACTATATACTTTAATTATCAACTTAATATATATGATGTGACTTTTGACATGTTTAGTTGTGGATATATTTAGAATATGTTTTTATTGTTATCTTTGGAAATGGATGTTTATTATTGATACAGGAAGATAATAATCATGTTGGTGAGACCCTAAGAATAGAGGAGACTCTGTTCGTTTTTCTAAAGACTTGGTCGATTGGCTTGCTGAGGAACTTGTCCCTTGAGTGCCAGTCATGGCTTGGTTCGGGCCATGAAAATGTGGTATCAGAGCTTTAGGTTTTCCTATGTAATATGGAGCAAGTGTCCTTTAGTAGGATCACAATTGTGCAAATGGAAGCTGGCCCATTTTCACAAAGTGTGATGTTACTAGAGGCCTATAGAAAGTTGTCTCCAATCTTTTGTTCTCATAATTATTTCTGTCGGTTCTATTGTCTTTGAACCTAATATACATATGTCATTTATGATCTAATTGCCTTACTTACTCAATACGTGAAAGATGCCACCTAAGAAAAGACATAGCGGAGCTGTCCATGCTCCTGATACTGCTGAATCTAATAGGACAGCTCCTCTGCCACTTCAGTGCATCGATGATGAGCGGATAATTTGTTTACTTTTTGGCATTGTTTTTAGTATGTTTTTGGTATGATATAGTTAGTTTTTAGTATATTTTTATTAGTTTTTAGTTAAAATTCTCTTTTCTAGACTTTACTATGAGTTTGTGTGTTTTTCTGTGATTTCAGGTATTTTCTGGCTGAAATTGAGGGACCTGAGCAAAAATCTGATTCAGAGACCAAAAAGGACTGCAGATGCTGTTGGATTCTGACCTCCCTGCACTCGAAGTGGATTTTCTGGAGGTACAGAAGCCCAATTGGCGCGCTCTCAACGGCGTTGGAAAGTAGACATCCTGGGCTTTCCAGCAATATATGATAGTCCATACTTTGCCCAAGATTTGATGGCCCAAACCGGCGTTCAAAGTCACCTCAAGAAATCCCAGCGTTAAACGCTGGAACTGGCACCCAAATGGGAGTTAAACGCCCAAACTGGCACAAAAGCTGGCGTTTAACTCCAAGAAGAGTCTCTACAC
>NC_029776.3:39124661-39124974 GCF_000817695.3 Arachis duranensis | reverse complement strand
AAACAAGATCCTCCATTAGAAATTTGGAGGCACAAGTGGGCCAGCTGAGTAAGAAAGTCATTGAAACTCCTCCCAGTATTCTCCCAAGCAATACAGAAAAGAATCCAAAAGGAGAGTGCAAGGCCATTGATTTAGTCAAAGTGGCCGAATGCACTAGGGAGGAGGAGGACGAAAATCCTAGTGAGGAAGACCTCCTGGGACGTCCTTCAAGCAAGAAGGAGTTTCCTATCAAGGATCCAGAGGAATCTGAGGCTCATACAGAGACCATAGAGATTCCATTAAATCTCCTTCTGCCATTCATGAGCTCTGAAGT
>NC_029776.3:39123487-39124102 GCF_000817695.3 Arachis duranensis | reverse complement strand
CTTGTGGCTCCATGAGAGCCACTGTCAAGCTATTGACATTAAAGAAGCGCTTGTTGGGAGGCAACCCAATTTTATTTATCTTATTTTATTTTATTTTGTTTCTTTGTTATTTTTGTGTTTAATTAGGTGCATGATCATGAGGAGTCACGAAAAAATCAAAAAAATTAAAAACAGAGTCAAAAACAGAAGAAAAAAAAATTTTCACCCTGGAGGACGCACGGGCTGGCGTTCAACGCCAGTAAGGTGCATCTGGCCGGCGTTCAACGCCAGAACAGAGCACCATTCTGGTGCTGAACGCCAGAAACAAGCAACAACCTGGCGTTTAATGCCAGGAATGTGCCCAGAGAGGACAAACTGGCGCTGAACGCCAGTAACAAGCATGAAACTGGCGTTCAACGCCAGAAACATGCATTACATGGGCGTTGAACGCCCAGAACATGCACCAATGGGCGTTTAAACGCCAGAATGATGCACGAAGGCATTTTACATGCCTATATGGTGAAGAAATGGTATCTCTTTTCACCTCAGGATCTGTGGACCCCACAGGATCATCTCAGGATCTGTGGACCTCACAGGATCCCCACCTACCTCGCCCTCTCTCTTTCCATTCATGAC
>NC_029776.3:39122527-39123436 GCF_000817695.3 Arachis duranensis | reverse complement strand
CACCTACCTTTACAATTCAACTTCTCTTTCCCACCCAATCCCACCCATATAGCCGAATCCATCTCCCCTCACTCACCTCCTCTCACTTTCTTCTTCTTCTTCTTCCTCTCTTCTTTCTTCTCTTGCTCGAGGGCGAGCAATATTTTAAGTTTGGTGTGGTAAAAGCATAGCTTTTTTTTTTGCTTTTCCATTACCATTAATGACACCTAAGGCCAGAGAAACCTCAAAGGGAAGACAAAAGCTTCCACCTCTGAGTCTTGGGAGATGAAAAAAAATATAAGCCGTCATAGCTCAGTGGTAGAACATATGGCTACAAATCAAGAGATCCCTGAGATACCTCAGGGAATAAGTTATCCTCCACACAAATATTGGAAGCAACTAAGGGTAGAAACACCAAAATTACTAGGAATCATTCAACAGAAGCAAGGAAGAGACATAGAGGAGCTCAAAAAGCACCATTGGACCTTCAAGAAGGCGCCACCCTCACTCAGGTGGATCCATTCCTTGTTCTTTATTTCTTTCTGTTTTCGGTTTTTAATGTTGTGTTTATCTATGTTTTGTGTCTCTACTTCATGATCATTAGTATGTAATCATGCCTTAAAGATATGAATAAAATCCATTAGTCCTTCACCTCTCTTAAACGAAAAATGTTTTAATTCAAAAGAACAAGAAGTACATAAATTTCGAATTTATCCTTGAATTTAATTTAATTATATTGATGTGGTGACAATACTTTTTGTTTTCTGAATGAATGCTTGAACAGTGCATATTTTTTATCTTGTTGTTTATGAATGTTAAAATTGTTGTCTCTTGAAAGAATGATGAACAAAGAGAAATGTTATTGATAATCTGAAAAAAATCATGAAATTGATTCTTGAAGCAAGAGAAAGCAGTGAAAAAAGAAGCTTT
>NC_029776.3:39103817-39120950 GCF_000817695.3 Arachis duranensis | reverse complement strand
ATCCGGAAAGTCTCACCTTGTTTGTGGTATTCCGAGGGCATTTATGAGGATCCGGAAAGTCTCACCTTGTCTGTGGTATTCCGAGTAGGATTCCGGTAATGAATGACTGTGACGTGCTTCAAACTTGCAAGTGCTGGGCGTTAGTGATAGACGCAAAAGAATTAAGGGATTCTATTCCAGTAGGCGCAGGAACCAACCAGTGATTAGCCGTACTGTGACAGAGTGCGTGAGCATTAGTTTTCACTGCGAGGATGGGATGTAGCCATCAACCATGGGTGATGCCTCCAGACGATTAGCCGTGCGAGTGACAGCCGCATAGGATCATTTTCCCGAGAGGATTGAAAGTAGCCACCGCTGATGGTGAACCCCTATACAAAGCTTGCCATGGAAAGGAGTAAGAAGGATTGAGTAGAAGCAGTAGGAGAGCAGGCGTCCTTGAGCCATGCAGCATCTCCATTCGCTTATCTGAAATTCCCACCAATGAATCTGCATAAGTTTTCTATTCCTTTTTATTATTTCTATTTTCTTATTACTATTTTCGAAAACCCATAAACCATTTTAATCTGCCTGACTGAGATTTACAAGGTGACCATAGCTTGCTTCATACCAACAATCTCTATGGGATCGACCCTTACTCGCGTAAGGTTTATTACTTGGACGACCCAGTACACTTGCTGGTTAGTTGAACGAAGTTGTGATAACAACTGGTGCCACAATAATGATTTCATACAACTCAAAGAACAGTGATCACAATTTCGTCCACCACTAAGTTTTCTAAATGTGAGTTTTGCCTTGGTCAAATAACATTTTTAGGACACGTTGTATCAAAAGATGTAATCATGGTGGATCCAAAAAGGTTGAAGCTGTTCAGATGTTGCCAAGACCTACTACAGTGACAAAAATCTGTAGCTTTCTAGGATTAGTCGGCTATTATTGGTGATTCATCAAGGACTTCTCGTGAATTTCTGCACCATTAACAAAGTTAATCCAGAAGAATGTAAGGTTTCAATGGTCAGCAATGTGTGAGGAAAATTTCCAAATGCTTAAGACTTGTCTAACCTTAGCACCTGTCCTTGTTTTACCTTCCAGGTCTGGGGGATTCTCAGTTTTTTGTGATGCATCTTGGATAAGACTTGATTGTGTATTGATGCAGCCTGACCGCGTTATTGCCTATGCCTCGCGACAACTTAAGAAGCATGAGCAGAATTATCCAACTCATGACTTGCAAATGGCAGCGGTCATTTTTTCTTTGAGGATTTGGAGGCACTACCTTTATGGTGAGACTTGTGAGATCTATACAGACTACAAGAGTTTGAAGTATATATTTCAACAAAATAATTGGAATTTGAGGCATCAGATATGGATGGAGCTGCTAAAAGATTATGATTGTACCATCTTGCATCATCCTGGCAAGACAAATATTGTGGCTAATGCCCTTAGTAGAAAGTCGATGGGTAGTTTGGCCCATATCACTCTTTCATGGAGAACAATTGTTGAAGAAGTCCACCAATTTGACCTCGGAGAATCAGGAATTTTCTTAGCACATGTCCGAGCCCAATCTTCCCTGATAGAACAAATCAAGGTTACACAAAGTGATGACCCAAAATTAAGAAAACTTATGGAAGATGTTCGCAAAGGGAAGAACTCAGACTTTTCTCTTGATTAAGATGTTTTGCGTTGTGGGCAACGCTTATGTGTTCTAGATACAAAGACTTGAAGAAAGCTATTTTGGTGGAGGCTCATAAGTCTAAGTACACAGCTCATCCAAGTTCTGACAAGATGTATCAAGATTTGAAATAATTATTTTGTGGGAAGGCATGAAAAAAGATATAGGAGTTTTTCTTTCTCATTGCTTAACTTACCAACAGGTTAATATTGAATATCAAAGGCCTGCTGGGTTATTACAACAAATTGACATACCTAAATGGAAGTGAAAAGGATTACGATGGACTTTGTAACAGGTTTACCTCGTAGCTTTAAAGGTTTTGATTCAATTTGGATAATTGTGGATAGAATGACGAAGTAAGCCCACTTTCTTCCGGTGAAAACAACTTTTAGTGAAGCTCGGTATGCTCAACTTTAATTTATGTTGATGAGATAGTTAAACTACATGGAATTTCAGTGTCCATTATTTCAGATCGCACACCTTAGTTCACCTCTCATTTTCGGAAATCTTTTCAGAGAGCGTTAGGAATTCGTCTGGATCTTAGCACAGCTTTTCACCCTCAAATCAATGGACAATCAGAGAGGACGATCCAAATATTAAAAGACATGTTAAGGTGTTGTGTTCTAGATTTTGGTGGGAATTGGGACAACTATCTACCTTTGATCGAGTTCTCTTATAATAATAGTTATCAAACTAGCATTTAAATGGCACCATTTTAGACTCTCTATGGGAGAAGATACAGGTCACCTATTAGGTGGTTTGAGGTTTGTGAGGTTAAGCTTTTGGGGCCAAATTTGGTACAAGATGCAGTTGAGAAGGTTCGCTTAATATGAGAATGCTTATTAGCAGCTCAGAGTAAGTAGAAGGCTTATGTGGATAACAGAAGGCGTAACTTAGAGTTTTCAGTGGGTGATCAGGTATTCCTTAGAGTGTCGCCTATGAAAAGAGTGATGAGGTTTGGAAAAAGATGCAAGCTTAGTCCTCGTTACATTGGTCCATTTGAAATATTATATAGAATAGGTCCAGTTGCTTATCGCTTGGCACTACCACCTAAGTTGTGCATGATCCATCCAATGTTTCACGTGTCAATGTTGCGCAAATAACTATTGAAGGAGGATTTATCTTTTGAAGAGGAACAAGTGGCTCTAGTTGATCGCCAAGTAAAGAAACTACATTCTAAAGAGATAGCATCTGTGAAATTTATTTGGAAAAATTATTTGGTAGAAGAGGCAACTTGGGAAGTGGAGGATGCCATGCACGACAAATATCCGTATCTGTTTAAGTTTGAAGGTAACTTATCACAGTATATGAGTTCGAAATTCTGGGACTGAATTTTTTAAGAGTAAGAGAGTGTTATAATAAAAAAAAAAGGAGAAAGGGCACATAAAAAGCATGTGACCCTATTAATCCCTCTTATTGTAATATCCGGCCTAACCAAAATTAATTAAATAATAAGTTAAGTAGGAGCGAATATGGTTGAAAGATTTGGCAATTGGAATTTGATGATTTAAATATGATATCTGGATTCAGTAAATTTTTCCGAGTCAGAAGACATAGTTTTCTGCGTAAAAGTGCGCAGTGAAATTTTGACCGGCAATACCGGCTGAGACCTGTCTGGTACTGCAGCTGAGAAAATTGATTATGAGTAAATAGGATTAAGAAATGAGGAATTATGATTAGGGGAGGTAGAAATATTTGAAGTGCGATTTAGAGCGCTAATCTTAAAGGTTTTGGTCCAAAATTGGGCCAACGGACAAAAATAAGTGAACTGGCCCAAGACCCAACATATATAAATATTAGTTATGAGCATTTCAGCTCATTTTACCCTAAAAGAGAGGTTGGGGCGCTGAAATAGAGAAGAGAGAAGAGAAGAGAGAAAACCTAACTCTCTTTGATTTTCAAATCACCATAACTTGAGTTACAGAGCTCCGATTGACGAGCCGTTTGTGGCCACGCGTCACTCTTTTCATCCTCTACAATTCTATCTAAGTTTTGTGGTGAGTATTCCATTCATCTCTGCCCAGTTTTCAAAATCCTTCATATGGGTTGAGGTAAGAAGTGCTCAAACCCTTGTAATTTGTCATTTTTATGAGCCCTAGGTTGATGTATGTATGTGATATTGGTTATGTTAGTGCATTTGATGATCTTGGTGCACAATTAGGAGATTGGTGTTGCTTGAGGAACTTTAGTGAGGCTTGGGACTAAGGTTGGTGGAGACTTCTAAAGAAGAGGCTCAATTGGTTTGGCTACAAGAGGTACGGTTTTAGTTTCATTTAAGTACCGTGTGGTGTGATGAGAATTTCTAGGCTAGATGCCCCTAGGATTAAGTTTGGATTGTGTAAATGGTTGGTGCTAATATGCATAGTTGGCATGTAATGTGAAATTAATGATTGGATTGAGAATTGTGTGGCCTTGTATGTTTGGTGTATTGAAAATTTGATGTATTGAGTAATGAGTATTGATTTGTGGTTTATGCATCTAAATTGTGAAATTGGGCCAGAGGCCGTAAATTTTGGGCCGGAGGCCGGTAAGAGGTAAGGAAGGTAAGTTGATGTGTGCATTGTATGATGACACAAGTGATTGGATGGATTTTAGATAATGAATATATGAATGATTGGGTTGGTTATTGAATGATGAGGTTTAAGGAGTAGAAGTGTGGAAATTGGTAATTTTGGGTGAAATTGTATAGATGAGGTATGTTTGATTTTGGTTGAGGTATGTTATGTGGTCATATATGTGATCATGATTATTGATGCCTTGATGGCATGATGGTGCATAAGAGATATGTATGTTGTGATATATATTTGAGAAATGATTAAGGTTGATTTGTGGGTGAAATCATGTGACAGTGAGTACAATATTGATTATGTGTAATGATGATTGATTGGAAATATTATTGTTGGAAATTGGGATGAGGAAAGATGTATGACATGTTAATGTGTTTGTAATTTAGCCATTTGTTTGAAATGGGTAAAAATGGTTATATGGCGGTTTTGTGAATCGTGGCAAAGCATTAATGTATGAGTTGAGGAGGCTTGATGTTGATTTTGGTATATCTTGATTGATTTCAAAAAGGGTTGAAACTAGCATGTTTTGGTTGATTTTAAAAAGGGTTGAAAATGGCTTGTTTTGAAAAGGGCACCTTGTGGTTTTGTATAAAAATATGGTTTTGGGCATACTTTGATGGGACATAACTTGGACTCTGGATCTTCGTTTTGTGCCAAACTTATTTAGAAGTGAAATTGGATCCGGGATGTCCATGCCGTTCCAAGAACGGGTGAAAAACGATTTAAAATGAGAAAGTTATGTCCGTCGGAAGATTGGGGGTTGAATCTGTGAATTCTGCAGCTTTTAACTTAGAAAATTTTTAGCAGAATGACCCTCCACGCGTAGGCGCACTTGGCGCGTACGCGTCGTTCTTCCAGAAGGCACCATCCACGCGTGCGCGTGGTGTGCGCGTGCACGTCAATGCGCTGCACCCAATGCCCAGCCATTTTCACGAGAGTTGTGCCAGAATTGTGCCAGTTTTGTGCCTGGGGCGAAAATGCACCCACGGGTACGCGTGGCTGACGCTTACGCGTCGTCTGGCTGTGTTTCAATCCGTGCGTCCGCGTGTATGACGCATACGTGTCGATTAGCTTTGTGGGCATCCACGCGTGCGCGTGGAGTACGCGTACGCGTGGCCCTGCTTTCATGCCCAAGTTGATTTTTGAGTTTTAAAAGCCAAATCTCATACTTCTAAGCCTCCGATCTCACCCCTTATGTATTAAATCATTATGATATGCCTAGCAATGAGAAAGGAGCTAGGGGATGTGGTAACTTGCGAGTGAAGCAAGGGGAAGAGTTATGATCAATGATGATCACCGATGATTATATGAGATATGGAGGATGACGATGGAAGTACCGTGTATGCCATGAGTCGAAGGGCTATATTTATTGATAAATGGCTGGTTCTTGATTGAACCATGAGCCGGATGGCTAAGTTATTGTCGGGTTACGGCAAAGCCATTACTGATTATGGCTGAGTATAAATACATATATGATTAATGAATGAATGTGTTAAATGGATAATAATGGAAAATGTTGAAATGTGATGTGTAACCCCGGGTAGTAGGCAGTGGCATTGTCCACTTGCTCCGGGTATGAGACAAAAAAGGATGTTTATGATAAATGAGTTAATTATGGAGTTTTGAATGAATGTAGCTCTGATACCTGGGTAGTAGTAAGGGTTGTGGTTCGTCCCACTTGCTCCAGGTTAATGTTTGAGATTTGATAACAATGAGGATTGATAATATGAATTGAGATTGAATGAATATATGCTTGAGATACCTGGGCAGTAGCAAGGGTTGTAGTTCGTCCCACTTGCTCCAGGTCAGAGATTGTGACGCCTGGGTAGTAGCGGCAGTAGTGGTGAATCCACTCGCTCCAGGTTGAGCTTTTAAACACCCGCCTGGGTAGTAGCCGCAGTAGTGGTTATTCCACTGGCTCTGGGCTGAGCGGGTAGTAGCAAGGGAGTTGTAGCTCAAACCTACTTGCTCCGCAAGGGGTGTTTCTGTCCAATGGTTAGCTACCAGGATATGTCGGGTTGGCTATATAACCGACAGATGATATCATCAGCCATAGGGCAGGCATACATTATTTGCATATGTTTGAATTGTTTGGGTTTGCCTATTTGTTTTGGATTTCTATATCATATATGCTATGTTACCTGATTACGTGCTACTTGTTCTACTTGTACCTTATTTGTGTATTACTTGTCTGTATTGCTTGTGTTTGTACAACTGAGAGATCACTCATGTTGGTGTCGGTGGATGTTAGTGGCTGTTCTTGATGAGATGAATTGATAATGCGATTGCATGATGATGATGATTTTTGAATGAGATAATATGAGCCCCCTGGGTAGACGCAGTGATGTGATTTTACTAGCTCCAGGCGAGGCTATGATGTATTGATATAGAGTTGCTGAGGTAGAACAACTAGTGATGGTTTTGCTTATGATTCTGAGTCTGATTCGTGGAAGAATCAGCGAGTTGGGAAACATGTGTAACATGAACTAGATTTAGTATTCCCTTACGACAGATGCTTATTTACGGATTAGTGAGAATCTAGGCTGGATACTTGGTGAAAAGGAGTTTAGGATGCTTAGTGAGTTTTTATTGCAGTGCATTGTATTTATTTGGCACTTTTACCGTACTGGGAACCCATGGGCCCGTGGTTCTCATTCCGTATATATCTCTTGTTTTTCAGATATAGGTTCAGGTGCTCAGAAGTGAGCTGCGGTTCGTCTGAGAGACGGCAAAGATATTTATTTTCTCTACCTTGTGTTTTGCTTAGAATCTCTCCACCTTTGTTTTGAAGATATTATATTATGTGTTGAACTCTTTTGGAACTTGCCTATAGAGGCTCTTATGTTTCCTTTGGGAGAGATTAGGATATACTGTTGTCAACTACTTTCATACTGTACCCTAGCCGGCCTAAACTTCGCGGGTCGCGACTAGTGGCTATTACTTATGTTATATATATCTATCCGTTATCTATCTCTTAATCTCCTTTATGCCTTGTCCGTATATCGTTTTTGGCTTCACAGTTTAACTTTTCATTGTCGAAACGTGAGTGATACGTCTTCGCGATTTTGTTTCTACTCTTTTCAGACTTCTCGATTAATACTCCTTTCGAAATTACCTATATTTATATAATAAAAAAATCACCTGAGAGTCGTACCACCGTAATATCATTGACTTATGACTCGAGCATAAGGATTTGAATATTAGGGTGTTACACAAAATCTCAAAAAAAATGTCGTGCTAGCTGCTAATCAAAGAATCAATGAGTATCACCCATTTCCCTTCCCTTTCTCAGCCTCACCCTTCTCCTTTCTTATCCCTCTCATATCCCTCATCCTTTTCATCTTCTCATCTTTTCTTCTTGCAATTACACACTATCATTAAACTCACTTCTTTCATTTTACTTTCTTCTCATTTTCTACTCTATTTTATTCATTCAAATTTCATTTATCACAACCCTAAATCATAGAGTTTCAACTTAATGAGTGAGAAAAGTATTCAACTTTTGAGTTTCGATTATTATTGAGATTTCAAAGTAACTATTTGACTCAATAATTAGCTATATCTCTAAATTTTATCATCCCTATACTTGTGGGTATAGCAAAATCCGAAATTAGGGTTATTAGGTTAGAAAATTTGGGACTTTTGTCATAGTGAGTAAGATTATATTAATTGACAACATTAGTAGCTTACAAATATCATTATTGTCGTATTTCTAGAGTTGTAGAATTATTAGACATCATTTGGCAGCTCGTTAACATGCTTAGAATTACTTGCGGTTCCTTGGAATCAAGTTGTGAGTGGATATTGTGTCTATAATTGCTTTTAAGTATACTATTATCAATATTTAAATTGAATCATTATTTTTAGCATTTGAAAATATTTGATTGTTGTGATTTTTGAATAATTGGAATGGATATCGATTTCTGAAAAATTCATAATTTTATAAAGATACACATGAGACTATTTATATATTTTCTAAAGCATACTTGTTTTTCTTATTCGTATTTGTTAAACTTTAATTAAATTTTAATATGCATTTTTATATATACTCTATTTTTATGACATTTAGTAATATGTTATAAGTATTAGAAATAGTTATATCTAATTTGGTTTGGAGTGGTTTGAGAGACTCTGACTAAAAAACCGTAGTTAACGACAGTTATGATGTTAACCTAGATGCATCTGCCTCAAACCTCAGCTAGTAGAGGCGTTGCTAGCCTAACGTGTAGGCCACGTGTTGGATCTGTTATACCGTACGAGCGCACAAGAGGAAAGGGCTACCTTTAGAAGTGGAGCCGCCCTAGATGTGTAATATTCCATTTGATTTCACTTCTTGCATGAGAACTCCCATTTCCATTCATTCTGCTTAATTATTTATCTATTTATTTGTATAATTAAGTAATATGAATTTCTCATCTTTGAAAAGAAATATAATTTTCATGATAAAACTTATATTGTCTCGTGTTGGTTATAGATATAATGTTTGCTCACTGAGTTGCAAAACTCACTCTATTATATTCCCATATTTTTTAGATACAGGTGTCATTCTAGGTTCCATTCCACCTGCCCCTCAATAGATCTTAGTCATTTCAGTGAGCCATTCTTCTTTCCAAGAGCTAAGTAATTATGTAATAGAGCTTTTACTTAAAATCTAGATTATGTCAATGCTCCATATGTCACAGACAGGGTCCTTATTTGGGTTACGTTATTTTGAATCTCGAACTGTTTAAATAGTAATTATGACTTGGTTATGTAAAATGTATGAATTTAACTATATACTTTAATTATCAATTTAATATATATGATGTGACTTTTAACATATTTGGTTATAGATTATTTGGAATATGTTGTTATTGTTATCTTTAAAAATAGATGTTTATTATTGATACAGGAAGATAATATATATTCATGCTAGTAAGACTCTAAGAATATAAGAAATTATGTCCGTAAATTCTGTCCATTTTTCTAAAGACTTGATCGATTGACTTGTTGAGAGACTTGTCCCTTGAGTGCCAATTATAACTTGATTCGGACCATGATATTACACATACTATCCACTCATACACCCAATAGTTTTAAAAAATTTTATCCACCACTTGAAGTTTAAACCTGAGTGCAATATATTAAGAATCATACTAACATGTCATTTGAACTAGGCTTCAATTGGATTATTGTTATTTTATAATGGGTTCATTTATCAAAATATAGGACACACGAAATTAAAATGCTCTTCGTTCCATTGTCCTATATGTCCGTCACAAAATTAAAGTAATCCACGCTAATTTAAATTTTTTATTTTTTTATTTTTTGAATAGTATTTGTCACTTTTTCAAAAAAATTAATATTTATCATTTTGTCAAACCCAACATGTCCTATTTTTTCTAGTTACTCAATATAAATATATTTTTTATTTATTATTATTATCAAAATTTGTCATATAACATTCTCTTATTTTAATTAGATAAAAAAAATTTCATAATAAAAAAAGTCACTCTTTCTCCTCTCTTCTCTTTTTTATCAATCTTCCTCCGCATTCTATCTCTCTGGCTTTTTCCCTTCTTATTTCTCTTCTTTTTTTATCTTTCTTTATTCTTTTCAATTATCCAATCTATGTATAACATATTATTATTATTATTATTATTATTATTATTATTATTATTACAATTTAAATATGTCACGTAATATTTATTGAGAATAAATAGTATAACTACAATTCAATTAATCTTGTGTTGAATAATTTGTTATTATTACTATTATTATATTAAAATACTAATATAACAGGGTTTTTATTAAAAAGGACATTAATAATCCGAAAAGATCAATATATATATAATGGTCTTCATTGAATGAAGATTAATAGATCTCATTTATTAAATTATATATATAAATAGTACATATAGAGATATGACTATTGAACTGACAAAATTTGAGAATTTCTAATAATTATAATTATCGCACATTTGTCAATAGGATATTCTCAAGATGAGCATAGTAATAGAGTTTCCTTTGACCTGCGACTATCATAGTAATTAATAATGTATATAGTATACTTTGATTCCAGACACTTAATACCCTAGGGTGCTAGTTGAATGGATATTGGGTATGATTTAAATACTTGTAGAATTAACGATTAGCCAATAAGGAATCCATCAACTCTCGGTAAAGAGTTTGAACTCTATGATTATAGTGACTGGGATGAATAAAACCTTGGCCAAGAGGATTGAATGAATGAAGAAATGAGTTTCTTAAGTCATTCACAGTTTATTATCATAATGGTAATAAGTTAGAGTTTGACAATTAAACCATACTCTAAGGGTTAACCAAGAGCTGAAAAGATGGAAGGAATTATACTTTGTTCTTCTTGGGTTCTTCGTAAAAATATATTACTTCATATTATTAGGTCGTTAAGGAGTGTTGCTAGATGCCAACCTTGATTAGTAAAATTTAGTATGACTAATTTACTACCCGCTTAGTATATATTGAACTTATGAGGTCACACACTAACGAATGTTCTAATCTTTACTATAGAATTATTTAATTATTATTTTAATTTGATCAAATAAATACTTATATTAATTTAAATAAAATATTATTATATTTTTTCTAGCACCAAGAATATAATAATAATATGATAATTGAGAATATTAAATGAGATTTGAGAATAATTAGTTATTCTATTTCTAAATTTGGATGAGATCCAAACTGATTCTGTTTCAAATTGAGTTATGATATGATTCATAACTTTGAAAGATTCAAGTTTAAAATAGTAAGATATGATTCAAATTTGAATATATTCAAATTTAAAATCAGTAACAATTCTCATACTATATATATGTATACCAAAAGTAGAGGAATAACAAAATGAGAATAAAACACAAGAGTTTTATTCTTTTACCTCTATATACATAAACGTATGTGAGCCTAATTCTTGGAGAAGAATTTTATGGCGTGCAAAGAGTTGCAAGAGGTTTCTCAATTTAGATCAAATGTCTATTGGTCAAGGAGTTGACAACAAAGGTTGGTCTCGGTATGGATATGCATAGCGCCTTCCTACCATCGAAGGAGAAAGTGATTTTTACTAGCGTACATAGGTATTTAGTTATTACAGACGAAAATTAGAAAATCCGACGGATTTTATCCCATGGAAATACAGACGAAATTTCAGAGGGATTTTTTGTCGAAAAACAAAAAAAAATGAATTAGCATAAATTATAGACGTAAAAGAAAATCTGTCGATAATTCTTTCGGAAAAAATAATTTTTTTCGTGGAAAATGGTTACAGATGAAAAATCCGTCTGTAATTAAATAAACAAAACACTGCGTTTTATTAAATTATTATAGACGGAAAATCCGTCTATAATTTAAAATTTTCCGTCGAAAATGTTATATTCCGCGTTTTATGATCGATTGTGCCCAAGCTCTATTCATTCACAGCACCAAATTAAACGAGTTCAACCTACCAATCCCCTCTCCGTCGACGAGCTTCTTCTCCTTTCCTCACCCACAGCGCCACCACCGGCTACCTTAACTGCCGCAGCTACCTTCTCTTTCTTCTCCTCTTTTATTAATTATTACTACTGTAGACTATAGGTGAGTAGGAGAGATTGGAGATCATTGTAGTAGACTTAGGGTTTTCACTTTTCAACGATTTTAACCTTCAACCCTTTGTTGTCATGATTGGAATTTGTAAGAGCGAAAATGGACGAATCCAGAGGACAAAACCGTCATGATGGAAGTTGAACCCAAAAAGCGCGAAGTTGATTTGGAAGGTGACGATCTTGTTGATGTTCCCTCGAAGAAGCCAAAGACGGAAGATTCTTCAGTTGTCGAAGCTTCTTTCGAAATTGATGCTAATGCAACTGAGGATAAGGGTTCTAGGCACACAATGAAAGATGCTTGGGTTGTTCTCTTAAACGCAACTTTAGATTACCCTGGAAAATTAAGGTTATTATCATTATTATTATTATTATTATTATTATTATTATTATTATTATTATTATTATTATTATTATTATTATTATTATCATCATCACTTTGATTTATCACTAGTATTTGTTCCTCTTTTATTTTTTAACAAATAAATGGTGTGATTTATGGAAATAGGGTTGTGGATAATTTGTTACATGTTCCTGAAATCAAATTCATTTCTTGATTTTTTGCATTCTGTTCTCTACTAATGATTATGGGAGCTTGGTTTTCAGGTGTGCATATTTTGCAAACAGAATTACTTATTTGTTGAGAAATGTTTAGATTGTTAATATGGATTGCTGAACAAACAGAATTCAGAGAAATACTCGTGAGTTTTTCTTTTTCTTCTTCCCTTTCCTCTATGAATTTTACTGTGCACACCAAGTGTTCGATGGTTTGCTTATTTGTTGGTTTGACCTAACATGCACATTGACGAATGGATTCTTGCGTGGTCTAGAATTTTACAAATAAGCTCTCGTTGAAAGTATAGCTTCTAAACCAACAGAGAATCCTTTCGTATAAAAACGTGTTTGTCACTAAAGCAAACCCAATAAAATTTATAACCGAAGTATTCAAACCTCGGGTTGTCTCTCAAGGAATTGCAGGGAGGTGTATTTATTATTGGTTATGGAAACATGTATATTTTTTGGTTTTTGAAATAGGGAACAAGGAAATAAATTAACAATAAAGTAAATTAATTATTATGAAAACCATTGCAAGGTATAAGAACTGGAAATCCCATCCTAGTTATCCTTATCATGTGTGATGAGAATTGTTTATTGCTCCCACTTAGTTAACCCTTACTAAATAAAGGAAAGTCAAGTGGACTAATCAATTTGATTCCTCAAGTCCTAGTCAACTCTTATAGAAAGACTAGTTTTAGAGGGATCCGAATCAATCAGCAAATTCCAATTTTCAATCAATAGCTGAGTTTGATAACTCAAGTGTCACCAATTACTCAACCAAAGCAAAGGGAGGAAAAATCCAAATTATTTATATCATAAATAGAAGAAAGCAATCATAAATCTGAAATACCTCAAATTGCATTAAATAAAAAAAAATCAAATCTAACATGGAGTTCATAAATCAAATTGGGAAAATAAATGAGCTAAAGTCATAGAATAGATAAAAGTAGAAGAGAAACCAAATTAAAGGAACATTGAACCTGGAATGAAGAAGAAGTAAACCTAACCTAAGAGAAATCCTAAATCCTAAATCATAAGACAGAGGAGAGAGCCTCTCTCTATAAAAAAAAACTACATCTAAAACTAAAATTGTGAATTATGAATGTTGTCTCAATGAATGGATGCCATCCCCCACTTTATAGCCTCTAATCTGTGTTTTCTAGGTCAAAAACTGGGTCAAAAACAACCTAGAAATTGTCCCCAGTGATTTCTGATACGTCCAGCATGCCGCAAAGTCACGCGTACGCATCGTCCACGCGTACGTGTGGATTGAGTTTTCTCTAGGTCACGTGTACGCGTGATCTACGCGTGTGCATCATCTATCTTCAGAGCAGCTACATAAAGTTATATATTGTTGCGAAGCCCCGGATGTTAGCTTTCTAACACATTTAGAACCGCGTTATTTGGACCTCTGTAACTCAAGTTATGGTCGATTTAGTACCAAGAGGTCAGGCTGGACAGCTTTAGTAGTTCCTTCAGTTTCTTGTATTCCTTCCACTTTTGCATGCTTCCTTTCCATTCTCTAAACCATTGCTGCCCTATAATCTGTAAAAACACTTAATACACATATCACAGCATCGAATGGTAATAAGAGGGGATTTAAACATAGCAAATTTAAGGCCAAAGAAGCATGTTATCAATCATAGCACAAACTTAGGAAGGGAAAATGTAAAACCATGCAAATAGTATGAATAAGTGTATAAAGGCTTGATAAAAACCACTCAAATTAGCACAAGATAAACCATAAAATAATGGTTTATCAATCTCCCCACACTTAAACATTAGCATGTCTCATGCTAAGCTCAAGGAGACAAAAATAATGAATGGGAGAAAGTAAGACTCATGAAATGCAACCTATATATGAATGCAACTATATGCTAAGATGGTTCTATCTACTTGGTCAAAAGTAAACAAGTTTTTCAAGACAAAAATAGATAAGATTCCACTAATTCAAATCATACAATAAAAGATAAGTAAACTTGTAAGAAGATAGCTCATGAAAGCAGGGAACATAGAATTAAGCATTGAACCCTCATTGGTAGTGTATATACACTCTA
The DNA here is from genome assembly GCF_000817695.3 of Arachis duranensis. NCBI lineage: Eukaryota > Viridiplantae > Streptophyta > Magnoliopsida > Fabales > Fabaceae > Arachis > Arachis duranensis. The sequence continues at coordinate 39,106,507 of NC_029776.3, read as the reverse complement.
ATCTCTCAAGTGTCTAGGGTAGATCACTCTACTCTTCTCTAGTCATGCTTTCTAAAACTTTGTTCTTTATCAAACCAATCAACAAATATTTAGTATACTAATGCAAACATCATGAGGTCCTTTCAGGGTTGTAATGGGGCTAAGGTGAGGGTGAGGACATATGTATGGCTAAGTGAGCCAAAATATGAATCTTTGACTAACCTAAGCTTTCACCTAACATACGCACATATTCTATGTAACTCTAAAATCATGCCTAGCTACCCATAATTCACACTTTTGTATCACATACTTATGTACCAAATATTTCTTTTGGTTTTATCACATATGCATTGACCTTTCATTAAACTTAACACTGGGGTATTTTGTCCCCTATTTATTTATTTATTTATTATATATATTTTTTTCTTTTTCTTTTTCTTTTTTTCTTTTCTTTTTTTTTGAAAATATAAAAGTAAACATAACATATCAATGCATATGGATTTTTTTTTGGATTTTTCTAGTCTCACATGAGTAGGCACCCAAATTTCCAATATTTAAATAAAGTAGAAACATAACACATTCCCTATTAACCCAAGTTTCCCACAGTTTTTTCACACTTAGTTGACACACAATCTCTATCTTAAACTAACCAAAGATTCAATGGGATAATTAATTATTTTTCTGCTTAAGGCTAGTGATGTGGTAAAATACAGAACAAATGGGGATTAAAAGGCTCAAAGTGGCTAACAAAGGTAAGTGGAATGGTAGGCTATTTGGGATAAGTGAGCTAATAACAAATGATGGCCTCAATCATATGCAAGCATGTAAATACACTAAACAATGGACATATAGAATGGAACAAAGCAAAGATTGCAATCATAGAGAAGGAAACACATAAGAATAAAATATTATGGTTAAATAATGTAACCATGTAATTAAGCTCAAATCTCACGGGTTGTGTGTTCTTTTGCTCTAAACCATGTTCCAAATACAATCTTCAAACAAGTTTAACACAAATTTTTCAATTTAAATTAGTGAAATATTATAAAAAGGGTCTTGAAAAGAAACTCATTATTTTAACCAAGCAATGGTAAAATATGCACAAAATCAAGAAAATATGCAATGAAACATGTAAATGCAACAATGAACTAATAAAGAAAATAACTAACCCACGGAGATCGGTATCGACCTCCCCACACTTAAAGAATGCACCGTCCTCGATGCATGCTGAGATGTGCAAGTGGACGGTTGCTATACTGATGCTTTTCTCCAAAGATTGTGCAGATGGAACTTGTTTGTTGCCCATGTAAAGGTTTTCCGTTTCCCTTCCTCGGTGGCCATCCTGAAAGAAGAAAAAAAAGAAGAAAAGTAACCCAGAAATAAAGAGAAGAAAATAAATAAAGTATCGGTGGGTTAATGTCAAATAATGGGGTCTCAATTACATGGCAGCTACAACATGCAAGTGAAAAAATAATAGAAGCATATGGTATACCAGTGGTGAAAAATTTTGCAACAAAGGGGAGGAGTGTGGGTAATGAAAGACAGTGTAAGTTCATGTCAATGCAAAAGGAATACATGTATCATAAAAGAATAGCATTGACTTATGAATAATAATACCCAATCAGAATAAAACAAGTCATGAAGCACCAAAATAATTCAAGAAAAAGATGCACAGTTGAATAAGAAAATTTTAACACCAATTGAAAAATAATAAATTTAGAAAAAAATAAAAATATGCACAAAATTAAAATGTGATGAATGAAAGTATGCAGATAAATTAAGTAAAATAGAATGAAAGAAAAGAAGGATGATAAGTTAAAGAGATGAAGAAAAAGAAAGTAAGAAGGGAGGAAGAAAGAAGGAGAGAAGATAGAAGAAAAGAGAAAGGAATGAAAAACGGGATGCGACGTGCGCGCGGACATCACGCGGAAGTGTGAAAATTGTAACACCCCACCATACAGAGTCTTATGCTTAAGTCATAATTCAGAGATGGCAAGGTATTACGACCTCTAAAATAAAAATTAGTACGTATAATAGTATGAATAATTGATTATAACTAGGAGCCTTTGTAGAAAAAGGGGTAAACAAAAACCGCAACCTTAAAGCGCAACACTCCGATCGATAACATAACGAAAAAGGATAGCCAACGCGAGACTATATATATACAAAAGAGTGTCAAAAACAGGAATATCAAGACTCAAGATCCGGATGCGAAGATAACCGGTCCGAGCATAACAATATATACATATGATAAAATAAGGAAAACCCCAAAGGAAACCCAAAGGGACACAAATACAAAAACCTATTCTCCAAAGCCTCCCATAAGAGGAGTCATCACAGTTTGTATTATTTAATGGAGATAGAAGTATCTAAACAAAACATATAAACCAAAACACAGCCCCGAGAACAAAGGATCTTCGCAAGTATAGAAGTCTCCAGCATGCCTCAGCGGGAAACCTCACGTCCTGCATCTGAAAACCACAAAATCCGCATGGGTGAGAACCAGAGGTCCCCAGCATGGTAACAGCTTCCACATATATAATACATAATAATGGAGGAAAGCCAAAGGCAATCCTAGGACTTCCTCCGAATAATATCAAAGCTTATAACAAGCTAAACCATATAAGGGCATCTGACTAAAGATTCTTCAGTCTAACTAATACTTCCCTTTCCAATTCCTTCAAACCTCCCAACCACCAGCAGGAGTATAA
>NC_029776.3:39100092-39100691 GCF_000817695.3 Arachis duranensis | reverse complement strand
CTATTATTGTATGCAAACTCCACTAATGGCATATACCAATCCCAACTCACCGGTTGGTTCAAAACACAAGCTCTCAACATATCCTCTAGTGTTTGGATCGTCCTCTCGGATTGACCATCTGTTTGAGGATGGTAAGCCGTGCTCAAGCTTAATCGAGTTCCAAAAGCTTTCTGAAATGCACCCCAAAACCTTGAAGTGAAACGAGGATCTCTATCAGAGATTATAGTAGCAGGTACACCATGAAGTCTCACAATCTCCTTTATGTACAACCGTGCTAGCTCCTCTAGGGTGTAAGTCATCCGAATGGATAAAAAGTGAGCTGACTTCGTCAGTCGGTCCACAATCACCCAAATAGCATCAAAACCAGTCCTAGTCCTTGGCAATCCAGACACAAAGTCCATTGCAATACTTTCCCACTTCCATTGCGGAATCTCTAAAGGTTGCAACATTCCGGAAGGTCTTTGATGTTCAATCTTTACCTTTTGGCAAGTTAAGCACTTTGAAACATATTCCGCCACATCATTCTTCATACCCAGCCACCAAAACATCGCCTTTAAATCATGGTACATCTTAGTACTTCCCGGGTGAATGGAGAATCC
>NC_029776.3:39099555-39099914 GCF_000817695.3 Arachis duranensis | reverse complement strand
ACACCTTCCATAACGCTTCATCATTTTGATGAGCCTTTAGGAGTTCGGACTTAAAGTCACTTGAGATTTCTAATCGGCTCAAACACAAGGTTCTGGATACTTCTCGAGCACCGATTTTTAGACTCTCAAATCCCTTGAGCAACGTCTCCTCTTGAAGCATCATCCAAGCCGCATATAACGACTTCCGACTTAACGCATCCGCCACTACATTCGCTTTTCCTGGGTGGTAATGTAACTCAAAGTCGTAGTCTTTCAACAATTCCATCCACCTCCTCTGTCTCATATTGAGCTCTTTCTGATCGAAGAGGTACTTCAAGCTCTTATGATCAGAGAAAACTTGGAACTTAACCCCATAGAGA
>NC_029776.3:39092176-39099455 GCF_000817695.3 Arachis duranensis | reverse complement strand
ATTCCAACAACAATGCAACTCACCAACATACCTCACAGAGATCCTATCAACACCCACCTAACCCCAATCCACCATCACTAATAGACGATAGACTTTCAAAAATTGAGACTCTACTTGAAGATTTATGTAGAGAAGTCCAAGACAGTAAAGTTTTCCGGGAAGAAGTACGATCCAACATGCAGAATCAAGATGTTGCCATCAAGAAACTTGAAACACAGATTGATTTCTTATTCAAGCAATCCTCTGGACACAACAATTGCAGCAACACTAACTCAGCGCCAAGGGAGGAATGTCAAGCTATCACCCTCAGAAATGGGAAGGAATTGAAGGAGACCCCTAAGAAACTACCAAAGAAGAATTTGGATGAAGAAGATAAAGGACAAGAGGAAACTCGAATCTCCACCCCTAAGTCACATCAAGAAGGAGAGGTGCTCAAACCATACCTTTCAAAAGCTCCATACCCCCAGCAGCTGCAGTTAAAGAAGAAGGGAGAGGATAACCAATTCTCAAGATTCTTGGAAATCTTCAAGAAACTATAAATCAACATACCCTTTGCTGAAGCAATAGAGCAAATGCCACTCTACGCCAAGTTCTTGAAGGAATTGATGACCAAGAAGAGAAGCTGGAAGGTTAATGAGACTGTGGTACTCACCGAAGAATGTAGTGCCATCATTCAACACAATTTGCCCCAGAAATTGAAGGATCCTGGGAGCTTCCAAATCCCTTGTATCATAGGGAAAATCACAGTGGAAAAGGCTTTATGTGATCTAGGAGCTAGCATAAATCTGATGTCCTTAGCAATGATGAAAAAAATGAGGATTGAGGAAGCCAAACCAACTAGAATGGCCCTGTAACTAGTAGATAGATCATTCAAGTTTCCCCATGGAATAGTAGAGGACTTGTTGGTGAAGGTGGAAGACTTCATTTTTCCAGCAGATTTCGTAGTATTAGACATAGAGGAAGGAGCTAAGACTTCCATCATCCTGGGAAGGCCATTTTTGGCCACTGCCGAAGCCATCATTGATGTCCAAAAGGGTGAACTTGTCCTTAGATTACATGAGGAGAAAATGATATTCAATATGTTTAAGGCCATGAGTTACCCACACAACTCAGTAGGAGAATGTATGAGGTTGGACTCCGTGGAGGCTTTGGCACAAGAAACTCTTGAAGAAGAACTTGAGGAGTTAACAGAAGAAGAAGAATTAGCATCAAGCGAAGAGGCTGCAGCTGCTGAAACGCATGTTCAAGGCACACTAGAAGGGAAGGATGAAAGAAAAGAAGTACCCAAACTTGAGCTGAAGGCACTGCCACCCACTCTCAAGTATGCATACTTGGGAGAAAATAAAAGTTATCCAGTTATCATAAATTCAGCTCTCAGTCAAGAACAAGAGGAAAAGTTGCTTCAAGTCTTACAAGAACATAAGGATGCCATTGGATGGACACTTGCTGACTTGAAGGGAATCAGTTCAGCCATATGCATGCATAAGATACTTTTGGAAGAGGATTCCAAACCATCTATTCAGCCCCAAAGAAGGCTGAATCCAGCTATGAAGGAAGTAGTACAGAAAGAAGTCATGAAGTTGTGGCAGGGAGGAGTAATTTACCCAATTTCAGATAGCCCATGGGTCAGTCCAGTTCAAGTGGTCCCCAAGAAAAGAGGAATCACTGTGGTACCCAACGAAAGAAATGAGCTAATCCCTACAAGAACCGTCACATGATGGAGGATGTGTATTGACTACAGAAAGCTCAATGAAGCCACAAGAAAATATCATTTCCCACTTCCTTTCATGGATCAGATGCTGGAAAGACTTGCAGGACATGCATATTATTGTTTTCTAGATGGTTATTCAGGATATAACCAAATAGTGGTTGATCCAAGAGACCAAGAGAAAACATTATTCACCTGCCCATATGGAGTGTTTGCCTACAGGCGCATGCCATTTAAGCTATGTAATGCACCTGTAACTTTTCAACGCTGCATGCTTTTCATCTTCTCAGATATGATAGAGAAGTTCATTGAAGTTTTCATGGATGACTTCTCAGTATTTGGAGATTCCTTTCCTAATTTCCTAAACCATCTTGCCTTGGTATTAAAAAGATGTCAAGAGACCAACTTGATCTTGAATTGGGAAAAATGTCACTTCATGGTGACAGATGGAATAGTCCTTGGCAATAAAGTTTCTAACCAAGGCATTGAGGTAGACAGAGCTAAGGTGGAGCTAATTGAAAAATTACCTCCACCAAGTGATGTCAAGGCAATTCGGAGCTTTTTGGGACATGCTGGCTTCTATAGAAGATTTATTAAAGATTTTTCAAAGATAGCCAAGTCCTTAAGCAATCTCCTAATGTCTGATACACCATTTATCTTTGATGAGAAGTGCATGCTAGCATTTGAAAACTTGAAAAAGAGGCTATCCTCGGCTCTTATCATCACCCCACCTGATTGGAATTTATCATTCGAAATAATGTGTGATGCATCCAATTTCGCAGTTGGGGTAGTGTTAGGACAGAGAAAAGAAAATTTGGTGCATGTCATATACTATGCCAGCAAGGTCCTTAATGATACTCAATGAAATTATACCACCACCAAAAAGGAGTTGCTGGCAATAGTTTTTGCATTTGACAAATTTAGATCCTACCCCATTGGCTCCAAAGTTATTGTTTTCACTGATCACACAGCACTCAAATATCTATTTGCCAAACAGGAATCAAAACCAAGACTAATAAGATGGATCTTATTATTGCAGGAATTCAACATTGAGATTAGAGATAAAAAGGGTGTGGATAACAAAGTAGTAGATCATCTATCCAGAATCCCTTGTGAGAAGGATGATACACATGATACAAGTATAAATGAGTTTTTCCCAAATGAACAGTTAATGTTGGTTCACAAAGCACCCTGGTTTGCAGATATTGCCAATTTTAAAGCAGCCAGTGACCTACCCCCTGGGATCAACAAACATCAAAAAAGAAAACTCATCAATGATGCTAAGTATTTCATCTGGGATTGAACCCTATCTCTTCAAGAAATGCTCAGATGGAATCCTTAGGAGCTGCATTTCAGAAGAAGAAGGACGAGAAGTCCTGTGGAGTTGTCATAGTGCTAGCTTTGGAGGTCATTTTGGGGGAGAAAGAACTGCCACAAAAGTACTGCAATGTGGGTTCTTCTGGCCCACTATCTTCAAGGATGCTAAGGAATTGGTGAGAAGTTGCAATGAATGCCAAAGGGCTAACAACCTGCCCAAAAGAAATGAGATGCCACAGTAATACATTCTAGAGCTTGAACTGTTTGATGTATGGGGGATAGACTTCATGGGACCATTCTCATCCTCATATTCGAATAAGTATATCTTGGTGGCAGTGGACTATGTATCTAAGTGGGTGGAGGTCGTGGTAACCCCAACCAATGACAACAAGGTAGTCCTAAACTTTCTTCGAAAGAATATCTTTACCAGATTTGGAGTCCCACGAGCCCTCATCAGTGATGGAGGGAGCCATTTTTGCAATAGACCATTAGAGACCCTACTCATAAGATATGGGGTGAAGCATAAGGTTGCCACACCTTTTCATCCCCAAACAAGTAGGCAAATAGAGATATCTAATCGAGAGTTAAAAAGGATCTTGGAAAGACTGTGGGGATATCAAGAAAGGACTGGGCGAAGAAGCTAGATGATGCTCTTTGGGCATACAGGACAGCCTTCAAAACACCAATTGGGATGTCCCCATATCAACTGGTGTACGGAAAGGCCTATCACTTGCCATTAGAGCTGGAGCATAAAGCCTCTTGGGCTCTTAAGATATTGAACCTGAACAGCACCGCTGCTGGTGAAAAGAGGGTGTTGCAGCTTCAAAAATTGGAAGAGTTTAGGTCTCAAGCCTATGAAAATACCAAGATTTATAAGAAAAAAGTAAAAATGAGACATGATCTCAACCTGGCACCAAGAAGTTTCAAAGAAGGACAATATGTGCTTCTCTACAACTCCAGATTGAAATTCTTTCCTGGGAAACTCAAATTAAGATGGTTGGGGCCCTTTCTAGTCACAAAAGTCTCACCTTATGAACACATAGAAATAATGGAAGAAAGCTCAAAGAGGAAATTCACTGTGAATGGACAAAGACTCAAATACTACTTGGGCAGCATGGGGGAAATCCCCAAACAGAAGTATAACCTCAACTAAGGAAGGAACCGTCGAGCTAGCGACGCTAAAAAAGTGCTTTGTTGGGAGGCAACCCAACCTGAGGTAACTCTCTTTTCATAAGTTTCTCAATAAATACTTCAAGTTGAATTTTCTGTAGTGTGAGGAGCTAAGTTTAGTGTCACAGCCAAAACAATTCAAGGGTGAATATAGGACTCTAAGTTTGGTGTTCCACCAAAAACTCCAGCTGAAGAGTGCATTGCAACCCTTCAGTCATAAAGTATTGCTCCAGCAACCAGAGAACACACTTGACAGAGGTCTAACCTCTAATGCATAGTTGTCTTTTTAGCTTATAGTCGTTTCTTAATAAAAAGAACACAAGGTTCTTTCTTCTCTTTTGATTTACTAGAAAGCTTTCGATCTTAATTCAATTGGTTAGTTGTCTTGGAAAAGAAACTCTCCATAATTGGATCTCTTCTGAGCCTTGGAAAAGGGATGAGGAGATCATGCTAGAAATTCTTTCTCATGTTGGACCAAATTGGGGTCTAGACGGATATAGTGACATGTAATCCTCCCAACACTTTGATTTGGAAATACATGTGGTATAATCAGTGACCACACTTCATCTCTTCCAATGAGCAATTAAATCAAGGAATTGGGTAATTGTTCAAGCTTAGAGAGATTGGGTTGCCAAGGAATTGGAACTCAATCACTTAAGTTTGCCAAGGAGATCAATAGATGCTTTGATTGAGGAAGAGATGAAAATGAATTTGATCCGGAGAATACAACATCTCCTGAACACAATGAATTCCCCATTTCTGATCTTACCCATTCTCTTTACTTTCTGCCATTTACTTTCATGCTCATTTCCCCAAATCCCCATCTAAGATTATGCACTTTATTTTCTGCTATTTACTTTCCCGCCATTTAATTTTCTGTAATTCTCAAGCTACATTCTGTTTAGCTCAACTAGCATACTCTTCCAACTAAAGTTGCTTGACCAATCAATCCCTGTGGGATTCGACCTCACTCTATTGTGAGTTTTTACTTAACGATAATTCGGTATACTTGCCGAAGAGAAATTTGTTGAGAGACAAGTTTTCATGCATCACTTCCCAATTTGTTAAGCTCTCCTTTGGGAAGGACTCCAACCACTTAGATGCTTTGTCCCTGAGTGAAAAAGGAAACAAAAGCAGCCTATAGACATCCGGGTGGACTCCATTAGACTTTACAGTGTCACATATTCTCAGGAAGGTGGTTAGATATTGATTGGGGTCTTCTTGGGCACTTCCTCCAAATGAGCAGTTATTCTAAACAGGGGTGATGAGCTGGGGTTTTAATTCAAAGTTGTTGGCATGTATGGTCGGCTTTTGGATGCTACTTCCACAATTTTCTGAATTTAGATTGATGTAAGAGCCTAGAACTCTTCTCTCTTGCCAGCATGATTTGCAGGGCCTTTTCTGGCATGGTTGTGAGCTTCTCCTTCATGATTGTTTTCCAAGTTCTCCTCCATGTTTGTTTCAAAATACTTTTCCTCTTCCTCAGCACCAATAACTCTTTTCCCTCTTGCTTCCCTCCTTGCTCTATGGAAGGTCCTCTCAGGTTTTAAATTAAAGGAAGTTGAAGCTCTGCCTCTTCTCCCTGTCATACAACTAACAGAGCACACAGCAAGAGATAAAATGAAGTGATTATTCTTGTTAGAGTGATTGTTAGTGTGAGTGGTGCAAATTATCAAATAGTTAGTGGGTTAGTGAGCATAATTGTAAGTAAATTCAAAGAAAAAGAAGATAACGAAGGGATAGATGGTGAGGAAGAAACTAAATAAGCTGAAGGTAAATGACTAGATAAAATAAACAAACCAAAGAAAAATGCTCAATCTAGTGAACTTCCAACTTAATCATTGTTGATACAAAATCAATCCCCGGCAACGGCGCCATAAACTTGATGCACAAAAACTTGTCTCTCAACAAATTTCCCTTCGGGAAGTATACCGAATTGTCATCAAGTAAAAACTCACAATAGAGTGAGGTCGAATCCCACAGGGATTGATTGGTCAAGCAACTTTAGTTGGAAGAGTATGCTAGTTGAGCTAAACAGAGTATAATTTGAGAATTACAGAAAATTAAATGGCGGGAAAGTAAATAGCAGAAAATAAAGTGCAGAATCTTAATTGTGAATTTGGGAATGTGAGGATGGAAATAAATGGCAGAACGTAAAGAGAATGGGTAAGATCAGAAATGGGAAATTCATTGGGCTCAGGAGATGTTGTATTCTCCGGATCAAGTTTATTTTCATCTCTCCCTCAATCAATGCATCTATTGATATCCTTCGCAATCTTAGGTGATTGGATCCCAATTCCTTGGCAATCCAGTCTCTCTAAGATTGAACAATTGCCCAATTCCTTGACTTAATTGCTCATGGGAAGAGATGAAGTATGATCACTCATTATACCACATGTATTTCCAAATTAAAGTGTTAGGAGGATTACATGTCACTATATCCGCCCAGACCCCAATTTGGTCCAACATGAGAAAGCATTTCTAGCATGATCTCCTCATCCCTTTTCTAAGGCACAGAGGAGACCCAATTATGGAGAGTTTCTTTTCCAAGACAACTAACTAATTGAATTAAGATCAAAAGCTTTCTAGTAAATCAAAAGAGAAGAAAGAAGAAGAAGAATGAAAATTATAATTGATCCATCAAATTACAATAGAGCTCCTTAACCCAATGAAAGGGGTTTAGTTGTTCATAGCTCTCGAAATGAAATATGGCAGAAAAGAATACATGCTTCAAAATGCAGAAAAGTAAATATAAAGAGGGTAGTTCTCTAAAGTGCCAAGCCTCCGTATAGTTCAAAACTACTCCTATATATACTACTCTTCTTGATCTTCTAGTGAGTTCTTCAAGTCTTGGATGTGGGACTGAGATCTTGAGTTGAAGCAGTTACAATCTTTAGTGGGCTCAGCTTGCAGAAAGGTGTGAGTTAGGCATGGGCGTTAATGATGTTAACGATAAGTGAAACTGTGGGTTCAAGAACGTTAGTGGCAATCACCTTTTCCACAAACGTTCCAACCCCATATAGTCCACGTTAACTTCAACGTTAGTGGCACTAACGTGACTACTAACGTTGCCTTATGAACCTT
>NC_029776.3:39091343-39092076 GCF_000817695.3 Arachis duranensis | reverse complement strand
TTCAGCAGTGGCTTGCATAGCAGCAGCCATGTTCTCTAATGCAGTCGTAAAGTTCACCGGGTCGTTAGGGCTAATTTCCGGTGCACGAGCATTAGTACGACCTCTACCACGGCCTCTACCACGACCTCTACCACAACCTCTACCGCGTCCACGAGGCGCCATCTTTCGAACGGCATGGACATCCCGGATCCAATTTCATTTCTAAACAGATTTGGTACAAAACGGGGATCCGTAGTCCAAGTTATATCCCGTCAAAGTATGCCCAAAAACCATATTCTCATACAAAACCACAATATGCCATTTTCAAAACAAACCATTTTCAACTCTTTCCAAAATCAATCAAAACATGTCAATTTCATCCCTTTTCTTTGAAATCAATTCAAAATGTATCAAAGTCAACATCAAGCCTCCTCAACTCACACATTGACACATTACCACAATTTACAAAATCACTATCTCATCATTTTAACCCACTTCACCCAAGTGGCCCAAACTCAAACACATTGACATATCATATACTCTTCCTCATGCCAATTTTCAACAACACCAATTCTAATTAACCATCATTGTACATAATCAATATCATACTCACCATTAACATGGTTTCACCCACAATTCAACCATAATCAATCATCAAGCATACATCACAACATGCATATTTCTCATACATCATACCACCAAGGCATCAATAATCATCATCACATATATGACCACATCATATATCTCAATCATT
>NC_029776.3:39082668-39088502 GCF_000817695.3 Arachis duranensis | reverse complement strand
AACCTTCTCCTTCAAGAGAGTTGGGTCCTATAACATCAAAGAACCCCGAAATCTCAACATTTCACCCATGAAACTCGAAAATAAGGGCTGAGATTTCGAACAGAAACTTGTGGCTTACCTCAAGATTGGTTGTATGGGTTTTGTAGAGCTCTCCGCGGTGAACGCGTGGCCGCAAACGGGGCGGCAATCGGAGCTCTAGATCAAAAGTTATGGTGGTTTGAAGATCAAGTGAGAGAGAGAAGTTGAGAGAATGTTCTTCCCTTCCTCTCCACCATTTCAGCTTGTGTGTGTAACAAATGAGGAGAGAGAGTGCTGAAAACTAGGGTTTTGGTTAAGTTATGTTGGGCCAAGGGCCCACTTTGGGTCCGGTTGGCCCGGTTTGGCCCGTTCGGTCCAATCTTGGTCCGAATTCTATAAAATTGGTACCGAAATTCTCGTCTCAATCTCCTCTATCACATTTAGCCATAAAAATCACATTTTAGGCTTTCTAGAATAAATTCTCATTTATGGGTTAATTAGCCGTTAATTAACCGGGTTTTACAAAAATTGAATTGGCCATTCGATGCGTAAGCGTCGCCCACGCGTATGCGTGGGTGGTCTGAAAGCGAAGTGGCGCGCACGCGTCAGGGACGCGTACGCGTGGGTTGATTTTGTGCCTCTAGCACAGTACCAGCCTCACACCATCAGAACTCTCTGCTTATACCTCCATTTATGCCGATTTCCTCATCCACGCGTACGCGTGATCGACGTGTACACATGGAGTGCCAAAATTGCAAACGACGTGCACGTGTCATGGACGTGCACATGATCAGGTCAACTCACACTTCTGGCGCCACTCCCGCGCAACTTTCTGTTCAATATTTATTTTTTCACGCACAAACATATGACGCGTACGCATCAGCGACGCTTGCGCGTCGTGTGCGGTTTTTTTTATTATGCAGAATGCAGAATGCAGAATGTAGATGAATATGCAGAAATTATGAATGAACACTAATGAAAATAAAATAAACTAAGACCAAGGATAAAAAGGAACGATTATACCATGGTGGGTTGTCTCCCTCCTTGCATTTTTTGTTTAAGTCCTTAAGTTGGACGTTTGGTGAGCTACTTGTCATGGAGGCTTGTGCTTGAACTCATCCAGGAATCTCCACTAATGTTTGTAATTTCAATGGCCTCCGGGATCCCAAACTAGGCCCAAAGAGCCTTCAAGCAAGTTAAAGCAAGTGACAAGGCCCCAAGAGTGTTGATTGCTAGACTGAATTTCGGGGTCCCAAACCTTGTTTTTGCACCTGTCTTCTTGTTGACCATCTTTGTTCCAACCAGGTGGTAAGCAATCTGAATTCTCACTGAGGCATCCAAACAGCTTCCCAGACCCATACAATTTAGTATTCTTGCAACCATGATAATTCGGCCGTGAGCTTCCTACCATAATGAACCTAGGATTGTGTTGCCAACCACTAACCATCTCCCTCTTACTCTTATAGCCACAAAGAGCTCTAAGATGTCCATCCGTCTTAAGCAAAGCATATTCAACTAGGCTAATTAAGCTTAGAGATGAAAGATTTACCTACTTGAATGAAGGAATGGATGGTGATGGCTTTGTAGGAGAGGTCTCCAACAACTTTGGCAAGGTGATTTCCAGCTCCATTCCCTTGAGTTCATCCTTGAGAACTTTCACCTCTTTGCAAGCTTCTTCAATATCAACCTCTTCCTCTTGATAACTTTCTTCTAATTCAATCTCGTTTTCATTGTTTACCAAGGGTATGGGAAGTGGTGCTGCCTCTTCTTTAATCTCCATCTCTTGATCAACCTCTTCAAAGTCTTCAACCATGATATGTCTTGGAGGTTGTACACCCTCCTCAACATCAAATTCAAACTCCGTAGAAGGAGGCTCTATGACTTGAGGTTTCCATGGAGGTTCATCATCTCCTAAGTCTGCAACCACTTCTTCCTCTTCAATAATTACTGCTTCGTCCAGTTGTTTTATTATAGAATCGTACTCCTCCTTGATGATTTCCTTTACATGACAACTCCTTTCAACTATTCCTTCTTCTTCAAGGGTCTCTCTTACCTCTACATTTTGGGCCTCCTCTTGTTCCTCTGGAAATAAGGCCGCGTGTAACCGATCCATTGCAACCCTAAGGCGATCCCTTCTTTCTTGTTCCATGTCACTAGCATAATTGGGATCGTGTTGCTCTTGGGTTGATGGATATGGGTATTCTTGCACAGAGGGTGGTGGTGCAGTGAAGCTTGAGGGTTGAATATTGGAGGTAGAGGGTTGGTCCATGTGGGATATAAGATTTTGAAATTTAGAAGTGAGACCAATGAGAGAGGTAAGTGTATTCTCCATAGAGGTTTGGGGTAGATAGGAGGGTTCATTTATTGGGAGAAAGGGCTCATAACACGGAGGTGGTTCCTCTTAATAAGGATGTGGAGATGGTGTATATTGAGGTGGTGGTTCTAAGTATGGCTCATAAGGCTCTTGGTATGGTGGGTAAGGATTAGGGTCATATGGGGGTGTTTGGTGGTAAGGTGCCTGTGAGTATGGTGGTTCAAAATTATGTTGAGGAAGGGGTTCATAGGCGTATGGTGGTGGTTGTTGATAATCAAAAGAGTGCTCACCATAGCCGTCATCTTGATATGCTTCTTGGAATGGCTCTTGGTTATAGTATATTGGTGGAGGTTGTTGCCAAGATGGTTGATCAAATCCTTGTGGCTCCTCCCATCTTTGATTCTCCCATCCTTGATACATGTTCTCATTGTAATCTCCTCTTCCTACAACATAATTGTAACCAAACTCATAGCCAAAGGGGTGAGAGTTCATGGTAGCTAAAGAAAATAAAAACAAAAACTAGTAAAAATAAGCAACTAATTCCTAAACTAACAAAAAAATAGCAAACAAGCAAAAGAAAATATTTACAATAACCAATAATAAGGCACACGTTTGCAATTCCCCGGCAACGGCGCCATTTTGATGAACGGATTCTTGCATGGTCTAAAATTTTACAGTGAATTCTCGTTGCAAGTATAGCTTCTAGACTAACAAAAATCCTTTCGTACAAAAGTTTTTTTATCACACATCAAATGTTTGTTAATTAGTCTCAGTGGATAATTAGGTAGATATATGTGCTCAGTATTGTGTTTGTGCAGACGAGGTGTTTGATCTAATGACTGAACTGCTTTTGATCTAATTGTAGTGCTATTAGTGATAGTTGAGAGTGCCTTAACTTGTCAACTTTTACTTCGTCTTCATTAGTACTTAGCTTCAGATTCTTAGATGCACTTGCGGATATTGTCACAATCAATAACATAACATTTTAAGATATGGCGCACGGCTAACTTGAATTCTGATCTAAAATGACATTTTACTTATTAATTATTATTGATTGTGAGCACAGTTCATGTGTGTCGACATATAAGCATGTTTAGTTGATTTTCATGTCTATGCTTTATGTTAGGCTAACATCAATTTCATGCTTCAAGAGGCATTGTTCTAATTCACGGTTACTTGACCTTTATGAGGCATGCGTCTCAAAGCATTCCACATAATTGTCTCAAATCCCTAAATATTTCAAGGGATATTCAGATGAGTTCATTGATGCCAACATTCAACTCGCATTGGCTGTTGTGAAAAAGCTCCAGGAGAAACAGAAGACCCGAGCTTGCTTAGTAAGAAGACGCATTATTTTCACCTCATCCTTACTTAGAAGAAATATTTATTTTTATGAATAAATTTTTACCTTCTGTTTTTCTGGAGAAGATCTTATGATATATGTTCCCGGTTGTAGGTCTTCCCTGATAAGCCAGAAAAGCGCAGAGCCTCCGAGTTGTTCAAATCAGCTCTGGATTCGGTAATGAAAATACATTTATTATGATTTTTTCCCATCTTTCTAATGGATTTATCTTATTTTCTGCATCTTTCTTATTTTGAAGTGTCATTTTTGTTGTGCATTCAAATTGATGGCATTACCATTGGTTTCTTAGATATGTTCCTGCTGGACCTATGACTTCATTTTTCCAATTCGTTATGAACACCCTTGATTTTGATTTTGAAGATGAAAATGAAGGTTTGTTCTTTGGGGGAAATGGCATTAGGATATTGTACTAAGTCAATAATTTTTTCCAAATTATCATGTTCGAAAGTTAGGGATGAGATAATGTATTAAAAATTCAAAATTAATAATAATGCATGATGACTTGATACCTAAACTGCAGATAGATGAAAGTCTAATGAGCCTCTATCACTCTACATATTCCTTAACTATAGTATGCGTGAACTTGCAAATATAGAGAAGTATGTGGTATGGTGTCTCTGCCATTTGGAATGTTTCTTGAACCTCTTTTCACTTTTAATATTTGATGTGCTTATTAAATTTCGCTATTCCTTATTTGCATTGGGTTGTTGTTTGCTTATTCATTCAGAAAATATTTAGTTTTTTTCTTTGGTGATAATATGCAATGGAATATAAAGCTTGAATCCTTTCGTTTGATTTTGGACAGCATGTCTCACTCTTAATTATTAGCTATTAAACAGGTTATATTTCTAACTCGTTTCATTTTGGTGGTAGTTACTTTAATGTATTTTATATATTGTTACCTCTTGAATTTTGCCGGAAAAATTTGCCGTGTCTACACCAACACTTCTATTTAATCTTGAACTAGACATATTATGGTATATTCTCTTTATATATACATACATGTTGCTGTGTCTAAATCCATAGTTTTAATATAATTATTTTTGACAAAGTTAGTATTGAATTTACAGTGCCGATTTAGGCCTTTTGGGCTTCCCTCCCAATGATTTGCATTACCGCTTCCTTTCACAATTTAGTACGGTTGAACAATACACTGAGGATTATAGTTGATGTATCAATACATTTTGTTTATATTTTAAATTATATTGACTTACTTTTTTATAGTACTTTTCTTTTAGTTTGATAATACGATGAATTTGTTTATTTTTTGATATATCATAAATATTCAAATACAAATTAGATAAAATTTATATTTATTTTGTATGAAAAGAGGTTTATTTTGTAGTTAAAAAATCTAAAAAAAATCTATTTTATCTTACAAACAGATTTACAGATAGATTTTCTGTCTGTATTCAGAGTTTGGAGTGGTTTTCCAAGGTTCTATTACCGACGGAAAATTCGTCAGAAAATTTGTCTATAATTACAGACGAAAAATTCGTCAAAAAATTTGTCTGTAATTACAGACGAAAAATTCGTCGAAAAATCTGTTTGTAATTACTGACGGAAAATCCATCGAAAAATCCGTCTGTAATTACCGACAAAAAATCCGTCAGAAAGTTCGACGTCTAAGGGAAATGGAGGGAGAATTTACAGAGGAAAAATCTGTCGGTAACTGATAAAAATCCGTCGATAATTTTCTAATGGAAAAAATTCCGTCAATAAATAATTTCTGACGAAGCTTTTACAGAGAGATAAAATCCGTCAGTAACCAAAAATCTATCTGTAATATAGACCAATTATAATAAAGTTTAAGTACAAAATGGATCTTTAGGATTATCTTCTTTTCTTTTGCTGCGTGTTATGAACACATGGTAATCTTTCAATATTTTTATTACATTAAAATAAAATCTTTTTTTCTCTCCTTTTTCTTCTCTAATTTATTCGTTTTTTATTTTTTTATTTTCTATTAATTTTATGTACTCTTTCCACTTTATTTATAACCTATAACTTGTTATTAATTTAATAAACAACATATATAACATGACACTCACTCATTGTAATTAATTAAAAAAATTTCACTCAAATTTTTTCTAAAATTTATGCGTCCTTGCTGCCTGCACTATATCCAGTTATATTTTA